>NW_021318832.1:1235569-1248101 GCF_001605985.2 Dendrobium catenatum | reverse complement strand
TTTAGGCTAATTGACACCCCTTAATCACATAAAACTAGTGCTGATCTTGAAATGAGAGGGTTGTGGAGGTTACAGGACAATCACATAAAATACCATGACATGAGCACACAAATAAGAGAAAATCAATTAAAATGCTTCATTAATTATGTAGCCATGTAATTTTTTCAATTATATTACTAATTATGTAAGACAATTCATTTAAATTATTTCATTTTTTCGAAGCTTGGAGCATATATGAAGCCAATTATTTGGAATCATGGAAGAGATATTTCATCTTTTAAAATGGAGGATGTTACAAATAATTTAAATTGGAGAGTAACATTTCATAAGCATTCATAAAGGATTTTTAAATTCAAAATGAGGTATTATAATTCCAACATTTAATTGGGAGTTTATAAGAGTTTGAATTATGGAGCTTACAAATCATTCAAAACTTTATTAAAATTTTTAGTCATTATAGAATTCATATTCAAATTTAGGAATTAAATAAAGCTTTATTCATTATGAAAATCATTATGATTTCAATTTCGTTATTGCATTTTGAATTTTAAAGTTGATTTCTTGTATTATAAATTGGAGATGAATGCAATCACAAAAAAATATTTGGTTTATCTATAAATTTTTGTTATGCTTGCTTGCATGCTTGATAATTTAGGCTTGGTTTGCAAACTAACAGGTTAGCTTTGTGAAGCTCTTCATATTCTTGTCTTGACTTATCTACTATCTCATCCTCATCCATTATGCCCTTCAAAAATCAATTCTAATTCTCTTTCATAGCTCATAAGAAACTCTTGATTTGTTATCACTTCCTCTGTCTAGTTCACTGTAAACGTCTTTAACTTTCATCCAAAATTATCCATCAACACTCCGATTTGGTATTAGAGAAAATTTTCTTACATCAACATCTTGGAAGCTCAAAGAGGAGTTAAAAGTGAACGAGTCTTCCCCATTAAGTCAATAAGCCACATCAAATATAAAGAAGAGTTTTCATCAATTGGCTTCAATAAGTGGTAGATCTACTTTTTACTCATTGATAAAATTTTGAAACCGGATATTTTGAATAGTTTAATTCATTATCTTATTACTTCCATAAAATTCGAGGACTTCACAATTTTGTTGGCTAGCTTAAGAGGTAATCATTTAATCTAAGTAGCATCTACCTTTTCATGTCTATCCTAACCCACTAAACTTATTGACCCTTCTATTTATTTGAGAGTTACATGTTGACTGGAGTGTGATCCATTCAAGAAGCTTAAAAGCCCATGAGTGTGGTTTGGATCATAAACTCCTTAATAATTTTTTCTTGATCGAAACACTTTAACTTATTAGTTTTTTTCTTACACACTTATAGTTGTTAATGCAAATGAGTTGTTGCATTTGCTTGGAAAATTTGAAAACCATTTAGCACGCTTAGATTATTTGCTTTATTCATTATTAAAAGAACCACAATTCAATTAAAAAACTACGAACCTTATATTGTGCGCCTCTGGTATTTTTTTTCTAACTGATGTGTAAGTTGTGATTCTATTATATTTAAAATTTTTAAACCGGATATTTTGAATAGTTTAATTCATTATCTTATTACTTCCATAAAATTCGAGGACTTCACAATTTTGTTGGCTAGCTTAAGAGGTAATAATTTAATCTAAGTTGCTATTCTTCCCACGACATCTTTTAAATAGGCTGTTGTGTTTGTATAATTTCCTTATATGAATTCCTGGCCGGGTAGTGTTTAATATTCAATTTTCCTTAACATGACATCAAGTAGTGAACAAAATCTCATCAATAACTGGAACTAAGAATTTTCAGTATGGATCGCTCATGATTGAAATCTATCAAATCTTTAAGTGTTTTTCAAATTGTGCTTTAAGGTGACGAACAACTGAGTCCTTATTTTTCATTTTGAGCTTACATGACTCTCATTATAAGTGGCAGTTCTCATAATAATCACAAACTTCTTGTTAATCATTTGGTTTAATCGTCTTCATATTTCTAGCTTACAGGACGGAATAAAATCAAATATGTCTGTGGATGATGGTTCTGACATTATTTTCTTACACGATGATGTATCATATAATGGAGATAGGATAGCTGCAGGGACTGCAAGAGAAGTTTTAACACGAATAGAGCTAGATTTGGCATATTCTATAGAAAAAGTTTTGAATTTGGAGTTACTTGTAATGCAAGTAGCAGACAAAGCAAGTGATTATGAAATCCTGAGCAGCGGGTCTGAAGAACTTTTAACGGAGTCCATTGAGAAGGCCTTTCAATTTGATATTTTAAGTGGGTATTTGAACTCAGAGTTGAAGGAAATAGAAAGCTTCATGTCTAGTCTCCTACTGGATGTCATTGATGCTTTCAAGTTCACTGAAAGTGAAGACAACCTTGAAGAGTCCTTATCAAAGATTGAAGCGAAGCTACATCATGCTGAAGAATCTTTGAGAAATTCCCAAGAACAGGTTGCTGATATCAGAAAACAGTCGGACAACTTTGAAAAATTACTAGCCCTTGGTGAGTCTGAAAATTGCTGTTTAAATATGTAATCATTTGTAAAGTAGGAATGGAATTGTGTTATAGTTTCTGTCTAATTAGTACCTTGTATAGGGATCTGTACAGACGAGGATTTAGAGAATGGTAATTGTTCATTGATGAATTCCAAGTGGAATTTGCAAAGTGTTGAGCAACAGAGACATTTTCTACAATCATTGGAAACATCTTTGGCCAGGGAAATGGATCTTGAAAAGAAGCTCTCGGAGTCAAGATATAATGAAGAAGAGCTGAAGATGAAACTACATTTTGCAGAGCAGGATGCATATTGTAGTGAAGACTTGATAGAAGCCATGATGGAGAGAGTGCTTACAGCTGAAAATACTGTCGATTTACTTTTGGGGAAGTCAAAAGAATTTATGGGGAAACTCCAGAATGGCCAATTTAGTTCCACTACTTCAACTACTCCAGAACGGGAGGAGAAGTCTAACATGAAGAAAGGCATTGTGAAACTATCCGCTGAAGAAGCTGATCCTGAGAAATCAAGAACTAGTAGCTTTGGATCTGATGGTTTTCCTATGTTATCGGAAGTTGATATTAAAACCAACCTTAAAGAAGATGAGGATAAATGTATGGCCACCATTTCTGTGATTTCGACTCTGAGGGCCAGGGTGAATGTGCTTGAGGAGCAGCTGAGAAAATCTCAAATACAGTTACAGCTCGCGAAGGTCTCTGTTAGAGAAAGTAACAACCAACAAAACATTTTATACCTTGAAGAGAATAATATGGAAAACGTAATTAAGGGTCTCAGGGAAAATGTTATAGAAGTACAAAGCAGGGCAGAAAGTGCTGAAGCACGATGTGCTCAGTTGATGAAAGCTAATGTAGAACTGAATGATGAAATAGGTTTTCTCAGAAAGAATGGAACCGAAAAGGCTTACTTGGAAAGGATGCTCAAGGAATCAGACACGGAGTTGGAGCATGCAAAGGCATCGGTTGATGCAAACGAGGAAGAGAAAAATATGCTGTACACTGAAATAAATGATATGGAACATTTAATTAAGAATCTAAAGGCGAAAGTTTCTAAAGCAGAAAACAAGGCTGAGATTGCGGAAGCTAAGTGTGCTCTGTTGACTGATACAAATTTGGAATTAAAAGAAGAATTGAGCTTTCTAAGGGGAAGGTTAGAAAGTTTAGAGGGATCATGTCATCAAGCTGATGTGGAAAGAGCAGCTACTGCTAAGGATATTGGTAACCGGACTAAAATTTTTGTTGAACTAGTGAAGAAGCTGGCATTAGAAAGAGAGCATCTTCAACTGCAGGTTTCTATCAGTTTTCTTGCCCAAATTTATCTATTGATTTAATGCTATTAAAGTTTTAAATATTTCTTTAGTCTATCTTATTGTTTGATTGCTACACCATTGTTACTTTGTCATTTTCTGTTTTGTTTCCGGCAGAAGGAATTAATTTTTGTTTCTCCCAAAATGCATTTGCTATTTTTGTTTTGTCAAATCAACTACTAGTATAGGTGGAAACAAAAGCGCTCTTCTTATTGGATCATTTATTTCAACTTCTAGCTTCAGTTGTATGTCACACATACATCTCAAAGGAGGTTAGATAAGGGCCATGGTCATCATCAAGCCTTTGTCCTACCTGTTCATGTTTAATAAAATCCAGTCATTAATCGTTGGTCATTTTGTTGGGGAAAAAATTTGAGTTATTAGCAGTTTATCTTATTTACTTACAGAAGCTGCTAACCAGGTAAATTTAACCTGCTTCTTTGTTTCTGGATGGGATTGATATTTGTTCAACATTCAATAAATTGGACCTACCCCCACACCCATACAATAATGATCCTTCAACAAACTCTAGGAGGAGTCTTCTTGGTGGAGGGGAGGATGATAGAGCAACTCCAAATGTTTGTTTTAAGGTGTTCATTACTAATGAGTTTCCTAAACACTAGTATGGCCTAGTTCTTTCCACAAGTTTTTTTTTAAATGAATTTTTGTGGCAGTAGACCAAGAACTAAAGACAAAATTGATTTGGTTTGATTATTTTTTGTAGGAATTGTTGTGTGCTGTAATATTCATGGAGATAGAGAGAGAGAGGGTTTGTTGTCTTATGTTATACACAATTTTGCATCCACATAGATGAATAGCCTACAACATATAGATGATGTATAATATTTTAGAGAAAATGACCAAAAAGGGTTCTTCAACTATTTGGGGTAAATATGTGCCAAAATAGCCTCTCAATCAGAAGTGACTAAAGTTGTAATAATTTAATGAATGCGTTTAAATATGAGGGTATTTTAGAAATAAATATCCTTTTAAAATTCATACAAAATTTACGTATAAGCACACAAAATTTAAAGGACATTTGATCCCTCGCCATTTCAAGAAGTTTTTTATTATGCTTTTGAGTAATTGATTTAGATGCAATTGAACTTGAATCTTGACATTCAATATCTTGGGATGAAACCGTATTGTCTCAGCTATAATTTTGTTGAAAATGGAGTTAAGGCAACCTTATTATAATTAATTATTAATGTTTTTATCCAAAAATATATGAATGCTTTGAGATTTGAAAATTGCTTCAAAGTTTGTATTTGATCAGATGAATTTTTGGTGACATTAAGAATATTGCTACTATATAATTTATTGAAGATTGCATTTTCATACTGCTCATTTGATTCATCAGCAAAAATAACATGATTGGTTATTTATTTTGGTTATAATTCATTGAAGATTGCATTCAATACCAATCATGTTATTTTTGGTTATTTATTTTGTTTGAGTGCATTTTGGAATTAACTACCTAAAACGTGTCATTTTTAGTATGCAACATACACGTTTTAGGTGAACTTGCAACATACACGTTTTAGGTGAACTTGCAACATACACGGAATTAACTACCTATTTTAAGTTAATTTGCATTATTACTTAAATCTTTTTATTCACCCAGTTAATTATCCTACTTTAGTTGATATAATGATGCAATTAGAAGTTATAATATTAATTTGATGTAAGCCGGTTAGGATTAGAGTTTCCTAGTGCAAATAAAATGATTTGAACATGAAATTAATATATATCTGGCTACTAATTACACAAACTTGCTTTCTTTAATATAGAATAATAAATTTGAGAATTTGTACTCAAACTATTTGACAATGTTTGAAAAAGTCCTAAGATATTGACAAAAAAATTGAATCAGACAAACTGTGTAGCAATTATTATTTATTATCATAATAAAAATATCTATTGTATGTAATTTGAACAAAATTAGAACACTAACCAACCAATAATAAGATCGTAGAATAAATTAAGTCTAGGAAAAAATTCACCTAGCTCTGAAATCATGCCTTATGCCGATGCAAGAAGATGATTTGGAAGATGATTTTTCTCATAATTAGATAGTCACATGTATACTACACTTAAATGAATCACACATCTGATTTGCACATGTAAGATTGGAAATTAGAGAAATAAATTTTATTCAATCTATGTTATTGATGAGTGTAATTAATGTTATGTTTTATATGTTAAATTACTTTTGAAATCATGTTGTTTTAGTGTGTTATGCAAGAAAAATATATAAAAGGCATGAAATTCCAAGTATCATATAGTGCCACAACATTGGACATTATACAACTGCGGCGCCATCATTGACACCGCTAGAGCGCCCAACATGGGTATGGCGGCGCCCAATCTATGTTTGATAGCTCCGCGACGTCGGAGTAGTCAGCATTGCAAAGCCTAGTCTCTATCTACACAGCACCGCGGCGCCAATTTTCGGTGTCACCAAGTCGAGGGGAGTGTCACGTGGACGCCGCAACGCTCAACCATCAGCAACGCCGCAATGCTAGTAATCGACTAGGACACGATTTGCCTGCGAAGCGATGCATCAATTCATTAAACAACTGGTCCACGACAGCAAGCCCTAAAGAGGTGAAAATTCTTCAGCGTTAGTTCATTTTATGGGCTCCGCGACACAAGCGTCTAGAGCACCGCGATGCTAGAGTCTGTTTTCTATTTTTTGTATAAATAGTCCGTTTGTAATGTTAGTAAGGGGGTTTAGTCACTTAGTTAATTTCAATCTTCATAGTATTTTTCTGCAATTTCTTTAGAAGTGACAACTAAGGAAATTTATGGAGCATTAGATCTACTTCATAAGAGTGTTTGGTCAATGTTTGTGGAAGCAATTCTGTAAGTTTAAAGAATTGTAAAGAAGATCATTGAACCTATATGGTGATATCTTTTCTTTTGTACTTTTTTTCTTTTGTGCAATTAATGAAAATGAGTTTGCTCATTTGTTTTTCATGTCTGGCTAAATTCTCTAGTTTTGGATTGATGGTGTAAATAGAATATGAACTATTAATGAATTCTCTTCATCAATAATTTAGTAATATTTTCAATATACCAGGTATTCATAATGCACATAGTGACCATATGTGTAGTTAATATTAGGTGTAATGTGGGGTTTAGGAATAGAAAAACAAGCACAACCAGGTACATTGGATTGGTATGATGCAAGCATAGGCATAGTGCTTGACAATTGACATATACCAAATTTATAGAGATTAATTATAATGAGGGGGTTTTAACTTTACATGCTTTACTTACTCTTCTAAGATTTTCATAGGGTGACAGACTATGAGAGTTTAGAATATTTTTGAGGTTGGAAGGTTTAATCTGTCATTTATACTGAGCGATTGGTGCTACATATCCTCTGAATAACATCAATATAAAGAAAATCATTAGGAAAAATATTGCAGTTGCATTCTTTCAATCCAAAATATTTTATCCAAATAGTGTTTTATTTTTTTTTAATTTTAAATTAAATAATTGAATATCCACCATTTTTTTTTTGTAGGATAATTGTTGTAATTGTAGTAGACAGTACTAGTATTTGCTAGTAAACATTCTTCCTCGTGAGGATCGATGTTCTACTCTATCACTATATTACTTGATTCGGCACGTATACTTGCATATGTTAAGTGAGTTTTTTATAATTTTTATATCAAAGAAAACCTAGGCATTGTTTAGGGATTGATAGAGCCCTAAATCATTTTCATAATTCTTTAGGTTACTTCACTGCTCCCATCAGTTATCCAATTATATGTTTCCAAATCTTTATTTATGGACTCTTCATCCTAAGGTTAGTAGATATTTTTGGAATAGGATTAGCCCATGTCAAATTCAAGTAATTATTGAATTTAACTTTGATGTTGTCCTTAATTAGCATATATATTAAAAAGACCCATAGTGCTATATAAAAGTCAAGACTGAGAAGACTAAAGAAATTGTAGATATGGAGGACTATAACAATCATAAATAAGGTGAATTCCAACAATAGTTAGAAAATATGCACAATTGTTTTCGCTGAAAAAGGCGGTGTAACAGCTCACGGGGTAGAGTCGGTGCAACAACACATGACACAAAAAAAAGACATAAAACAATCTTTAAAATAGCCACAAATTGTAAATAGCAGTACTGCAACCATAATGCCTATGGAAAGAAAAGTCTAGAGTCCTGCATTAGTTAATGATTACATACTTTAAACATGCATACATACTTGTGTTATTTGCATAGAAATCTTTTGAAATGAAAAGGATTTTAAGTAGCAATAAAGCAGTCTATATCATTATATTATTAATTTTTAGTATTTATATTACTCCATTTACTATATCTCTCATCATGTACATACTAACATTCATTATTCAATGATATTAAGAGGAGTTTTTATATTGAAATAGTTTTGTGATGAGGACATCCGTAGGAGATTTCGACACACTTATCATCGGAGGAGTCGTCGAGCGACGGCTATGATTCATAGTCTTTATTTTTGATGTTTTATTTTTCTCATGTTATTTATATTTTATGTTTTTCCATCTGTACCCTTATGAGGAAGTTATTGCATGTTGTAGCCCGAGGGCGATTTCGCCTTTATGGTTTTTTTTTTTATTTTTAGAAGGCCTATATATGGAGGCTTAGTCATTGTATTTGGAATTGTTGAATGAATGAAAATTATGTTTTTTGATCTCTTAGTGAGTTCTTTAGTGGAATCCCAAGATCTCTTAGTGAGTTCTTGAGGAACAGCAATTTTTACTTGGTTCTCTCGTCTCAATTTTCTTTCTTCTCTTCACCTCTCTTTTCAAGCTCTTCTCAAATGCCACCACCCTTCCCCCCTATTCCTCCCTCACGGTTTCCCCACCTCACCCCTTCCCGCCGCCCCAAGCCAGCCCCAGCGGCCGCCCAACTCCTCCGTCGGCCAGCAGCTAGCTAGCTAGTCGGCCATCTGCCGGCCAGAGCTTTCTTGAATTTTCAATTTTGAAACACTTTAAAAAATTATTTTTATCATTGCTTCAACAATCTTTATTAATTTCTTAAAACAACTCCTGGATTCACATCATTTTGCCTATCATTAAAAATGATCTCATGGATGTAAATAGGTTCCATGGAGATTCATAGATACAATACAACTCTAAATAAATTGTTATGAGAAAATAGTCAAGGATCACTATTCAAAATCAGAATTAATTTGGATATTCTCATGTATTTTTGTATACTTCAAACATGCATAATCTATTTATATGAAATACATAAGAGCAATTTTATACTTCGAATTTTATGAAAACTTTAGAATTCAAATATAAGGATTTAATGTTGGTTAAAACTAATGAATGTTTGAGAGTACTTTTTTTTCATAAATTGAAGGCAAGGATTATAGATTGGTAGAATCACATGGTACTTTTTTAAGTTCCAGTACGCATATTTATTATGTGTAGCCATCTTTGAGTCAAAGGAAATTCATTTGGATTTTTGGTCGATTAGAATTTGATAATTATTCAGCAAGTTTTGTGCTTTGGGCATACTTATCAGCCTCTTTGAGACATTATTCTCTTTGTTGTTTTGCAAAATTTGATGTCCAATATTCCAATGTAAATATAAGATTGTGACTGCATTTCACATTACATTGACATGCTTAGTGATGCTGCTTTCTGAAATTAACTATCTTTGCAATGCAGATGACTGCATTAATAAAAAGGAACAAGATCCTGACAAAGAAATGCCTGTGGTCAGAAAATGATCTCTCTGTGAATCATGAGAAAGCTAAAAATTACAATGATCCTGGTAACATCAACTCGTATGATGAAACACTTGCAGAGTCTGTGTCTACAAATTTTCAGGTTAGTTTTTTGTTGCTAACTTTTCTCTATGTTACATGCACTCATAATTTCATATATGCATATTTGTTAGAATTAAAATGTAGAAGAAAAAAAGGAAGACAAAGAACGGAATATTTCATTGCTTGACTAGGTTGAAACTTGACCCTATAAATAAAGGATTAAAAAGTTGAAAAACAGGGAAGAAATCACATGACTCTAGGATGAAAGGAAATCTGAATATCACAGCATGTTTTAATATAAATAATCACTAAATACCCTAGGTAAATCCGTAGAAAATAATCCTTAATCAGCTCCAATTCAACAACATTCGATTGAGGGTCAAACCATGAGATTTCAGGAAGAACAACTGCAGGAAATTGCCAGTTAGGGTGGGCTGCCAGCTGCCTTCATCGCTATTGCTGGATTTCCTTCAAGGGAAAAGGAACCGCTAGGCCACCTTGCCATTTGTGTGTTCATTTCAGTCAAGGGAAGATTCTTAATATGGCAGAAGATAAATTGCATTAAACCTTTTCCTATTGAAAAGATATTGCAACATTTAAGAATGGTAATTATGACTGGGAAGATTTAGAAGAAAAACTTATTAATATCCTTCCTTTTCTATTCCCATTTAAGGGAATTTTTATGGAAGAAAAATTTATCTTCGAAGAAGGTGATGCCTATATACACAAGTATTTTTTTTTTTCCAAGAGAAATAACATTTATATCCTTATTTATTGCCCCATACTCAAGAAAATTATATTTAAGGTTTTGAGATCAAAATTATTTTTGTTAGGTTCGTGATTGTACTCAAAGACAGTTCACCTAAAGAACTTAAGAGGTCATTTGAAATAGTAGGAGTTTTTTGGACAATATTGAAAAACAACATTTATTGAGGATTTGGGATTTTGAATTGAAGCATGTTAGTGAGTAAACTGATTTATAGGATAGCAATTCTTCAGGTATTTTAGCAAACATAATAAATCTTGTCATCTCTAATAGATGTTTCTTTTTTCATTTAACTATACAATTTAAATGGGGTGTGTTGGGACAAGAACCTTAATGAATGTGTTTGAAATACTTTGTCTTTATTATAAAGGATTTGGATGTTAGTAGAGTATTATGAGTTTTAGTCATATTATGGAAGTTTTTGAATACCTATTTAGCATTCCATTATTTTCATCAGATATATAGCTAACTCATGGGATGGCATAACCCCAAATATTACTATATACAAAAGAAAAATGTTTATTACTTAAAGGTAGCTTTTTGTTGTTAGACAAGACAAAGTTCACATTGAAAGACATTTTATTTTCAAACAAAGAAGGAAAAAGTACTTAGATATGGAAAATTAGGATAACCTAATTTATGATGCCATAACATAATTTGATCGATTTTGCAATAGGAGAAAATTATTTGTTGATGGTAAGTATTTGTTTACTCTCTATGGATTCCTCATCAAAGTAGTTCAATCCTCCATCCTCACTAGCACTGCCAATTTTGTTCCCATATCTCAAATCCTAAAATTCATAATATTTAGATGAGATAATGATTTTGCAGTTAACAATCTTTTACTAATAAGAGATCGCAAGTAATATTTGTTCCATGTAAAATAGAATTTAGACAAAGCCCATAGTTAATTCTAATGGTTCTTATCCCAACAATAGAGGACATGCCTCAACAATTTTGATTTTGTGGTTTTCAATGAAAGACTAACTATAAGATGAGAATAGATGAATATAACATGTTATGTGATATGAAGTTTTTGAATCAATGATCAAAGATTTCTGTCTTCCCTTAGTGTAGGTAATGGCAAGAAGAAATATACTTTTTTTAGTTAGAAGAGAAGATTTGGAGGCTTTTTTAGGAGCGAGTAATTTGTATAAAAGATTTAATTGCTCTTTATTCAGGGAATGTCACCAAGGTTTTCATTAGTTTTCATCTTTATTCTCTCACTTTTGTTTTGATATGTGTGAGCATTTTTGTGTTGATTTGAAGGATTGATCCAATATGTTGGTTTGCTATAAAATTTTCAATAAATTTTATTATAATTAGTTTTTTTTATTGACATTACACATAAAAGTATACATTTTTTTTCCACGTCTCAAGTCATTTCCTAGATTTTACTCTAGATCTATGTTGGCAAGAGTGAACCTTTCATTTTGAAGAGGTTCTTAGTTCCTCCAAGTATTAATCTTATTTAATTTCTTCTCTTCAAATCTCAACAATTACTTAATTTTTTGGTAATGGATGAATCCCCTAGATTATTCCAAGAAATCTTTTATGAGGCATGTAAGAAAATCATAGGTTCTTGTTTTATCCACAATCTTCATGTATTTACTTGTACACTACCCACTTCGATCATTTTCGCTTGAAAATATCTAGTTCTTGCTAATTTTTTGTATTTGCGGTGAGGTATTCAATGAATTTTATGCTTCTTTGTTTGAGCATGATCTTGGTGTTCTCATGATTAATTGTAATTTTTAAGATTCAAATACACAATGTTAACTTGATAGGAAACACTTGTGTTCGCAAATATTCCTAACCCAAATCAGTAAAATTTCAGCAGTAAAATGCTGTCCACAGCAGCCAAACAGCAGGAATTCAGCAGAAAATAGGGAAACAGGAAGAAAAACACAATAATATGCTTGTATTTCACTAGAAAATCAAGGAAAACAGCAAAGATACACTTGATCCTCAATTCGAGAGGAGGATCGATCTCTCCCAAATCTCTAGACGCCGCTAGAGCCCAAAGAAAACCTAAATCTACGAGATCTCAAATTTCAGCCAAATTCAAGATGCCCAAACCCTAGCAAAATCAACTATTTAATGCATACAAATCAAAAGGAATTCCCTAAACAGTCCCTACATTCAAATTTC
>NW_021318832.1:1230849-1235469 GCF_001605985.2 Dendrobium catenatum | reverse complement strand
GTATTCCTAACCCAAATCAGTAAAATTTCAGCAGTAAACTGCTGTCCACAGCAGCCAAACAGCATGAATTCAGCAGAAAATAGGGAAACGGGAAGAAAAACACAATAATATGCTTGTATTTCACTAGAAAATCAAGGAAAACAGCAAAGATACACTTGATCCTCAATTCGAGAGGAGGATCGATCTCTCCCAAATCTCTAGACGCCGCTAGAGCCCAAAGAAAACCTAAATCTAAGAGATCTCAAATTTCAGCTAAATTCAAGATGCCCAAACCCTAGCCAAATCAATTATTTAATGCATACAATTCAAAAGGAATTCCCTAAACAGTCCCTGCAATCAATTTCCCTCCTAAACTTCCTCAAATTTCCTTCCCGAAACCGTCCAGCAAGACGTGCGTCTCGCGCGCGGCTTCCGCCCAGGCAGAGCTGTTTCGCGATTTTGCTCGTGAACCGGTCCCGCCTGGATTGGCTGGACCGGTCTAACATAACTTTCTCTCAAATTACTTGTGCAGTGTTACCGAGTACAAGAATTTAACGTGTTATATAGAGTTGATAAGCTAGGAATTCACTAAGATATTTGTATCCCATGTAGGATAGAAAGGGTTATCTGTTTCAGTTCGGTGGATGGTACGATTTAGATGTCCAATCAGTTCACTTGAGTCACTATTTGAACTGAGTGAGATCATAAGAAATGGTGCGTTCCATTAAATTTGTTGGATGTGATTTGAAGAATCAAATGCTCCATGACTCTTGGAAAGATGGTGCGACTTGATAAGGTGGAAGAAGAGCCTATTTTTTCTCCACCTTTGCTTAACTGATGTGGGGAGATAGTCGTTGGATCATTGGAAGAAGAAGATGCTTGAAGGAATTCCCAATCCAGGGACAAGCATAAGCTTAAAGCTTGAAAGAGATGTAATATTCTTCATTAATTGACCCCAAGACTCTTTACATCAGCTATATGTAACTTTGCAATAGAACAATCTAGAAATAGATAGTTTTGTACTACCGTAACTAAAAAAAGTAATTTGGTAGTGGAAAGCAACAAAAGCAAATAGGACTTATAAGGCAAGAAAGGGTATATTAATACCTAAGCATATTATAACTAAGATGTCCACATCATACTTCCCTTGTGTCGAAAGAGTTCGACTCCGTGGCGACATCATCCGGATGGAGATAGATGCATATATTATAATTAGTCCTCCTGGATCGAAGATTTTACGTACCCGAGAATTAACATATCCTCCAACAGAAAGGTCAATCCCTCCAATAAAACTTACGACACAATGAGCATTTATTAGACAAAAAGAACACTTGATATTACTTTCCTCAAAGGATCTGAGGGCCTCTTTATCATGGTTCTTCATTAGCCTGGCATTTCCCAGCAACAAAATAAAAGTTCGGTCTTGCCATACCATCACTCCAAACAAATGAATTTTGCATCAGCCCTATCATGCATCGCAAGATCTGAAATCATCGTGTTGTAAATATAAACATCCTTGTCAAGTATATCAACAAATACCTGTTGGGCATCATCAAGGAGTCCAAATTTTGCATACATCGAGGCCAAATTAGTTTTGACAAACACATCCAGCTCAAAACCAGCTTTAGAAGTGTGGCAAGGATCTTTACTCTGGTTTCCAAATTAAGAAGTCTCATGCAGGACTTTAGAAACTTCATTTTGGCTAAAAACTCTCTGAATTGTTGCATGCTCCTCATATACATGTCCACTTTTTGCTGTTGCCTTGCACTTTGCTCAGCCTTTATATTGAATTTCCTTAGAGGATGCTTGAAGACAGAACCCCACCCACTTCTCCATCTTCAATTACAGCAATCGGCTTCTTGGATTTGTCCTCTAAGAGACTTGATTCTTCATGTGCCAGAAGATCGATTATCTCCTCATTATATGGCTCTAGAAATGAAACTTTCATACTATAGTGAGAATTGTGACCCTCAAGCTTATCACAGATTTGACGAACAAACCTCGGAATAACACCAACGTCATTTGGAAATTTTCCATTCTTTGCATTAGCTGGTCCTCCTTCCATGTTGTACGTTTTTCCAATACCTATCTGAATGTATGCAAAAATAGTACAACTAAAATGCTCAAAAACTTCGCTCACAATAGGGAAGACTGCTTGCTCAAACAAAACATTTTGAAGTGATGATGGACCGAAGACCTTATCAAAAATAAAGGTCTTACCAATCTGCTTGCTAGCAATGTTATGAACAGTAACAATTTCTCTCCGCTGCTTGTTGCAGAATATCACCACTGGCTTGTTGCATCTCATTTCATCATCATTCAAACGCCTAAAATAGGTCAAATAATTGAAGAAAATTAATGTAGTGGGATCATGGGAACCAAGCGGGAGTGAGAGCGAAAATGCAAATCAGAGGGAGGCGGGAGTGGGCTTGGGATTGTCGGAGCATAGTGTTAATGGGAGCGGGAGCAGACTGGTGTTGGGGCTAGAATCACGTTGGAGGGAATCATAATCGTCGTTCCACTCATGAGAAGGAGCACGATTACAGCTCTGGTCGCGAGATGAAGCGAAGGAAAAATCTGTGTCGAGTTGTGGATCTGCTCGGGCCATGGATATGAGAGCATAAGTTGGAAGTAATGTTGTACTCCAACACAGGGCCAATCGTGCGGGCGCGCTAGAAGAGCAGAGGGGAGACGACAAAGACACATGCGAATTAGGAGGCGGAATTAGGGTTGGAATTGCTGGAGACACGTTGATATGGGATTGTTCAAGTGAAGCATGTATGATGGGCTGCTGGTTGACTGCAGGAGGCGGAAGCTGGGTTGTATCGTGGAAGGTGTCAAAGGGAAGTTGCGAATCTAGAAGCGGAAGAGGCCCGGCGAACTACTCTTCCTCGACAATGTTAGCATCAGCGGGGGAAGGATTGTGTTGGAGCTGGGTGAGTTGCGCGGGCTTGTTGGGGACGCAATTGGATGAAGTAGAGGCGAAATATTGCAGGAGGGGTTTAGGATCGCGAGTGTGGTCGCGAGACGAATCGGCGGCAGGATCATGGGCGACTGATTGGGGCCAGAGTGGAGGCAAGTTGTGGACGAAGGCCGCAGGTTGATTGTCGACTAAATGGTTGGGCAAGGGATTCCTCCATTTGAGGGGAAGTTCAAGCGGAGGATAGTGGGGCGGAGATTCTCGCCATTGAAGTGGAAGTTGGAGCGGAGGATGGTCGGCTTCTTCGTCGTTGACCGCCCATCTCCTTTGGCGTCGATCATCATCGACCGCCCATCTCCTTCGGCGATGATCGTCGTCAACCGCCCATCTCCTTCGGCATCGATCTTCGTCGGCCGCCCATCTTATTCGGCGTCGATCTTTGTTGAACACCCAATTTCTCCGGCTTCGATCATCGTCGACAGCCCACCTTCTTTTGCAGTCCATCTTTCTTCGCAAGCTCTGAGCTCTTATACCAACTGATGTGGGGAGATAGTCGTTGGATCGTTCGAAGAAGAAGATGCTTGAAGGAATTCCCAATCCAGGGACAAGCACAAGCTTAAAGCTTGAAAGAGATGTAATATTCTTCCTTAATTGACCCCAAGACTCTTTACATCAGCTATATGTAACTTTGCAATAGAACAATCTAGAAATAGGTAGTTTTGTACTACCGTAACTAAAAAAAGTAATTTGGCAGTGGAAAACAGCAGAAGTAAATAGGACTTATAAGGCAAAAAAGGGTATATTAATCCCTAATCATATTATAACTAAGATGTCCACATCATTAACCCTATTGGGACCCTCCTGTAGTTGTTGGCCATTGATTAACTCGAAACTGTCTTTGATATCATGTGAGAAACAAGATGTACAAAAGAAGAAGAGATACAAAGTAGTTGAATAGTTCATTGCTTGAGTAGGCCAAAACTTGGCCCTATAAATAGAGGGTTATAAAGGCGGAAAAAAGGGAAGAAATCAACCCAGCCTAGCAATAAAAGAAACATGAGTTTTACAGCATGTTTGACTTGCTTTGCTCTTGTGGCATAAGCCAAGTCAAGGATACAGGCAGTTAGAAAAAGCTATGCCGAGGGAACCAAGGTTGAACCCCCACCGTTGATTAAAAAGGTGCAACAACATGGCCAACAATGTACCATATGGCACTAATGACTACATAACGGTAATATGGTTGCATTGCTTACGACAGCCTTGAACATTTTCAAATCTTCAAATTGTGGTTGATTCCATAGAGGCTATTGTATAAAGCGCATCTTATATTGCTATTATTGTCATAGGATAACCTTGGATAATAAATGATTATTGTCCAATCTTTAGGTGGTGCGGTGCATCCAATATGTTTATATTGTGATAAGGCGTCTCAATACGAAATACATGGAAATCCCTTGAAGTTCATTTTAATTATGAGGTTCGAGATTTCTCATAAGAATCTACCATTGTTAGTTACATTTTCAGTCGTAGTAGAACATAGTTTTGAATAAGGACATCTATGTTGCACCGATACACCTATTTATGAAGGCGTGCTGTATCTGATACACCGATACACGGATACGCCTCCGATACTCCACCGATATGTGTCGGATACACCATAGACGTATCCAATTAAAATACTATTTAATTTCAAAAGGACACGCGTATCCGATACACGTGTC
>NW_021318832.1:1219286-1230749 GCF_001605985.2 Dendrobium catenatum | reverse complement strand
AAATTTTAATATTAAATATATCATTACTATATTTTATTCTTATCACTTATATTACACTATAAATTTTAATATTTTATTTCATGCACTTATATTTGTTTTATGGATGATAGGTATGTAATATTAAAATTTTAATTGTTAGATATATAAGAAATATAAAATAAAATGGTATGTATGTAAATCCCTCAATTTATATAGAATGCATTAAATAAAGAGGTTATTTAATCAGGATTCAAAGTTATAAAAAAAATGAAATTTGATGAGATCTCAATCTTTTAGTTGAAATTTGTCCGCATTAAAATTTCTTTAAAGTGCAGCGGAAACTCTCGAAAACAATTGCAAGTGATCGCAATTACGAGTTTTGAAACTGTGATTTATTAGATATCGATCTGAGTGGTCGACTAACAACTCATCATGGAGTTTGTTTGGTTCAAAATTATTGCTTCTAAAGTTGAATTTGTTAGTTTTTTTATTAATTGATACCTGCAACGTTAGTAATATCCTTATAAAAATATAACCGCATATTTCTTTATAAAATTATATTTATATGTTTTATTTCTATTGTATAAGTATTCAAATTTTATATAAATACCCTCAAAATTAATTATTTTTTTCAAAATAATTAAGAATGTAATTGTTTTTCATAGTATTTTTTGTTCAAAATTATTGCTTCTAAAGTTGAATTTGTTAGTTTTTTTATTAATTGATACCTGCAACGTTAGTAATATCCTTATAAAAATATAACCGCATATTTCTTTATAAAATTATATTTATATCTTTTATTTCTATTGTATAAGTATTCAAATTTTGTATAAATACCCTCAAAATTAATATTTTTTCAAAATAATTAAGAATGTAATTGTTTTTCATAGTATTTTTTGTTAAAATAAAAATTCATGAATAGAAATATCTTACAATCTTTATTTTTTTCTTATAAAATTTGGATTATAAGTTAATAAATTCAATACGTAATTTAAAATTTTAAATATGAGATATCAAGAATCGAAAATGATCTATGAGAACAACCTGGGTCAGATTACCTGATATAATATTTATTATTTTTCCCACCGAATCTTTGTAAGATGACTTAATTGGCTGGACTTCCACTTCAATTTTAAAAAAATCAAATTCAGTAAAACATTATTTATTTTTGTAAATTCTGGATTTGGACGCAGGGACATGTGCTCCCAGCGGGCCCACACCCGAGCAGGTTTACCGACTATGCACCCGGCGAATCTACCGGTTTCCGTAGCTGCCATCATGGCGGCGCTTCCCAGCTTGGCTCGGCTCAGCTCGGCTGAATTGGATTTACTTGCATAGCTCTCCGAATTATATTATTTACCTATCTTATACATAAATCTTATTATTTATATATTATAACACCCTGTAATCAGCTCACAAAATCATTGCCACACAGGTGGATTGGTGGGACCGACAAATATTGACTATGAAGAAAATATGAAAAGTCATATAAAAATGTTCTTAGGAAGAACATCCATAGAATAAATATGTGCACATAATAAAAAGATGAAGTATAGCATTTAATATGTGATCAATGACAATAGGGACTGAGAAAGTCACCATGCTAAAAGATTATTATGTGCGGAGTCCAGACGGAAAAAATTGTCCGGACATGTGAGTGTCCACACTGTATACAAATTTAAATATAGTGTGTATCAAACAATGTATACACTCACAGTCCATACATTCCTTTATTCGAACTCAGCACAGGATAATTTCTCCCATGCTTTGGAGGTGTATTCTTTATTCTTAAATAATCTTTTTGTGTTATATTAATAAATAGTAAAATGTAGATATTAAAAAATAAAAATGATATTTTTTGTGTTATATTTGTCTAGAATATAAAAGTAGATCTCATAAGAAACAAATATGCACGTGTATTAAAAAGTTCTCGAAATTATCCAAAAAATAATTACAAATTATGATTTTTTTTTTTCTGAAAGAAGAAAATCCCAAATATAATTATATTCTGATTTTGATTTTGTCTGCTTCCAACAACACGTAGCTAGTTCCGACGAATGAAGCTGGTCCCACTGATCCCTGCATTTAAATTCTAGCCAAACCGCCGACGTAAAAGCTTCGGGGGAACAGATTCGGCTCCTAGCGCTGGCGCTCTGCACTTCGTCTCGCCGTCCTATCAATAAATCAATTGACGAATTTGTGAGACCAGTCGCCGGCGGCGGAGAAAATGGGCGAAGATTACGCCGGAGTGCTGGAAACGGCGGCAATGCTGCGGCGAATGATCGAAGCAATTGAGAAAATTCCCTCCGCCTCCGACTTCTGCAACCCTTACAATAAGCAATTTTGCTGCCTCTCCAGGCAGATAAAGCTTTTCACCCCAATGCTGGATGAGCTATGGGACAGAAGTACTTCCATTCCCGATGAGGCCATCAAAACCCTTGTCCCTCTCGCAGGGGCGATCGCGGCCGCCGGGGAGCTGCTTCAGTTCGGGAATCAAGGGAGCAAGATTTATATGGTACGTCAGTTAAATCGAAATTAGGGCACTTGCTTAGAACACAAACTTTTTTGTTTTTGTTTTTTTGGAAAAATACGCATTTTTAAGGTTTATGAAACAAAGATGGATCTTTTTTCTGCTAATGTTTTAAATGGCACATATAATTCTGGATTTCACCTTCCATCTTGATTAATTGTAGGTGCTTGATAGGGACAGAACACTACAAAGGTTCAAAGACGTGAATATTCGCTTAGAGCATGCTTTGGATGTTATCTCCTTCAATAAACTCGGCATAACAGTTGAAGTTAGAGAACAGGTGAGAGCATTTGTTTCTCTGGGCTTCAAATTCGGGAAAATTATTGCGTGCAGCGTCCCGATTCGTTCGGAAACGGCAAATCCGGACGTGCCATATCACCCAGGACCCAGTGCATTCGGGTGATGTGGCGCATTCGGATTCGTCTCCGGACAGTCCGGACACCGCACGTAATAAACTCTCATTGTTTCATTTGAGTCTCTTTTGCAAAATCTATTAGGATACAAGATTATTGATATGGTTGAAATACTGTAACAATTTTTGGCAGGTGGATCTTGTGCATGGTCAGTTGAAAAGAGCAAAAGATCCTGTTGATGGCTCTGATATTGATCTGTACAATGACTTGTCATCCATTTACAAGAGCATCGATTCTAATACTGACCCAGTCATTCTTCGTAGAGTGGTAGAAAACTTACAGTTATCGAACATATCTAACCTCACACAAGAATCGGTAGCATTACATGAACTAGTTGTTCTCACTGGAGGTGCAGATCCTGAACAGAGTCTGGAAAGGATGTCTATGTTGCTAAAGAAAATGAAAGATTTTGTACTCACACAGAATCATGAAATGGAAAATCGACCAAATCCTATTATTCCTGTTTCAAAGTGGAGTTTTAGTACCCATCTGATCTTTAGGCTATCCTCCTGTAAACTCGAGGACCAATGCTCGGCTGCTGCGGAGCTCCGTCTTCTTGCTAAGAGGGGTTCTGCCTACCGGCGTTGCATTGCCGATGCCGGCGCCGTGCCGCTTTTAACGACTCTACTCTCTCAATCGGATCCGAACACACAGGAGCATGCAATTGCTGCTCTTCTAAACCTCTCTATTGTTGAAGATCATAAGGAACTCATAATTTCTTCAGGTGCTCTCCCCAAAATAGTTCATGTGCTCAAGAATGGCAGCATGGAAGCACGCCAGAATGCTGCAGCCACACTCTTCAGCCTCTCTTCTGTGGATGAAAACAAGGTCTTGATTGGCTGTGCATCCGGTGCAATTCCGGCCCTTGTTTCCCTTTTAAGTGAGGGCGGGGAACAGGGTAAGAGGGATGCAGCATCTGCATTATTCAACTTGTGCATATGCAAGAGAAACAAGAGCAAGGCAGTGAGAGCTGGGGTGGTTCCAACGCTAGTGAACCTCCTAATGGAACCAGGAGGGTTAATGAAAGATATGGCTCTTACAGTCCTTGCAAATGTATCTAGTCATCCTAAGGGAAAGGTGGCAATTCTCGCCGCAGTAACCGTATCTATGCTGGTGGAGCTTATCAGAAGCAAATCTTCTCGGAATAGCGAAAATGCAGCATCAATACTGCTTCATTTATGTGTCGGTGAGCAGCAACCAATTTGTTTAGCTGAGGCTCAGGAATGTGAGGCGATACCTGCATTGCAGGCTTTAGCCGTCATTGGGACTGATCGAGCGAAGAGGAAAGCTGTGCTACTGCTTGAATACATGAAAATATTTCGGGATCAGCAGATGCACGCTCTTTCTCAAACAAAGTTTCATGCCAATTCTTGTTGAGATTTCAGATTATTAAGTCAACCATTTGATTCTTCAAATTTAGTAGGGGAGAGTTTGAGCTCTGTTTGGATGGTAGGAATTTGAATGAAGTGAAATGAAGCAGTGGCTGCAAGACTGAAATCAATGGGCTGTGGACTCGAGATTCAGCTAGAAAATGGCTAAATTTTACTTGTTTTCTTCACCTTCATTCAATCCAAATGAAATAAGTTACAATGAGTATTGTTATTATTTTCCTTGCATTAGGATTTGTCTAGTGATTTAAGTGAAACCAGAGAACGGACTTTCCAGGAAGCTCTATGTATAATTTGTAACTGCGGCAGTGAATAAAGAACTTCTTTGTATTTCATTTTTGTTTTCTATTCCATCAAATCATATAATCTTTTTCTATAATTATACTTTTTAAGGCTCCCATTTTCTGATCAGATTCAAGGGAAGAAAATTCCATCAGGACCTGAAAATAATGACACTGTAAGACGCATGCAATGAAAAAGTGTATTCAATTTAAGAACATCTTTGCAGTAAAGCATATCGATCTGTTATTCTTCGTCTTACTATTATTATTATTATTGTGTATAGGTCTTACTTCTGCCTCCAAAAAGCAACCTCTTCGTAAAGCAGGAGATCAACTCTTTTAAAGATCTTCTTGCATTTAAGGGGTCTGATTTATGTTTTTTAATCCTAAATCAATAACTTCGTAAAGCCATGCATCGTACATCATGAAAACAGTTCGTTTGAATCATGAAGAGTTTTCACGGGGAAAGCCCATTCAAGGGAAGCTATAAATGATGATGAATGTTTGCATAATAATGCATCATGGAATTCACTTTTGATGCAGGATCAGAAATTACTAATGTAATTATTATATAAGAACCACTTTACTTTTTTCTCTTTTTCTTCTTTTAACTTTTTTTTGACTCAAAAGCGCCCTTTCAGGTGGTCTCTAAAGAATATAAACTAGATATATATTAAGGAGATTTGTAGATTGGAATATTCGGTGGCGCCCATCTCCTATAGAACAGATTCTTTATCTTTTCTTTTTTGGCTGTTTCTCTGCCAGGTAGATTGGATAATGGCCAATTTATAAAGCTAAAGCTAAAGCTGCATCTCTCTCTCTCTCTTTACAATAACTATTAAGCCTTAATGGCAGGAGAGATTATCGTGATAGTCTAAAGTAGATGTAAAAACACATATACGTTGTTACTGGAATATGAGTATACAGTGAACTAAAGAAATATTAGCATACAGTGATCTTTATGACAATATTTAGTATGTTTAATCTCCCTTCAGATTTGACTGTTTAAAATATAAGTGACTAGATCTATCACATAGATTTTTTTTTTTGGATTAAGAATGAATTTGATTACTAATATATCCTACCTAAAAAGTTTTATGAGAGTTGATGATCGAATGATTCATTCATTCTATTTATGTCTTGCACCAGTCTTAAGCGTGTCCCATCATAATTGAGAAAAATTCAAGATTAATGATTTCACATGATTTTACTATAAGAATAGTGTACATTTGTGACCAACAAAATAGTTGTGATAATAAATGGATATTCTTATGGATCAGGCGGTTCCTCACATGATCACATTTTTCATTGACAAAAAGGTAATTTGTGATATCTCATAATCGATTGCAACAATTGCTTTCACAGAATTTTTTTTCACCATAAAGAGTAAAGACCATAAAAGGGCCTAATAGCATAGCAGTCGAATATTGTAGCGATTGTTCAACAATCATACAACGATCACTAACTTAAAGGATGATCATGAAATATCGATCCCTGGTAGTTGCAACAAGGAATGATTACAAACAAACATATGCGGCAATTTTGATATTAGAACATCTTGCACAATAACATTCAATACATCAAGTCAGCAGGACATAATTCACAAAACAAATTATATGCATTAAGCACAAAATAATTGTCGACTTCCACGAGAGCCAAGACCTTCAGAAATTTTACTCAAATCCCACTCAAATCCTCACTGAAATCCCGCTTACCTGCTATTCAACGCCGTTTGCATCTCCTCCCATGAATCCCGTGAGATTGTCTCAATTATGTGTATGCTTTCACTATTAAGACAACGACGAGCGGAGCACTTGAATTCCCTCCAATCTTCAAGTACCTGTTCTCACACCCGTGAAATCCCTTCAACGTCCAATTGATCCACGCAACCCTCACCCGTGCCCGTGTTGTGCCCGATCTCGACCTCCAATGCCAACTTATTGCAGCCCCACATCCGACCGATCTAACACCACCAGCTCTCACATGAATCCTCCCCGCCTCCAGCCTCGTCTTCCACAAGCTGCAAACCAATGAGCTCCCCAAGCCAAACTGGCCAGACTTCACATTGACCTTAGTAAAATTTCTCACAAGCATACCCGATCCCACGATCCAGCCGACGCTGTCAACAACAGGCCGATCCACTCAACCTACTCGACCCTGTGCCAACCTGCCTACAGATTCGCAACCATATACTGTGACAAATCCTTACCATACTCATCCGATCGCTCATTTCGATTCGACGCCACCTACCACAACCTTCCATTCGACTCCCAACAGCAGGCAGAAGACCTCCAGCCGAACCCCTATCTTCCAATTCCCTTCCCACAACCGCCATCCACTCCATAGCAAGAGCCCACATTCCTTTGGTTCACTATGCCGAACTCCACTTCAACCCTCACTGTAGCCTGCTCTACCCATCTTTCTAACTCCCAACAGTAGCCAAAACACCTTTACCTCTCCACTGTATTCTTTCACAAATCTACCTCATAGCCTCAAATAACCAAAACCCAAATTAATCCCCTCCAAATCTCTTCAACCTTCATAACTAAAATCCCTTAGCTAAACAACTCTTCAAACAGCCCTTTGCTACTGACTAAAATCCTACATCCAACTTGCCTACAACAATCATTTTTCCCATCCCTCTCTATTAAAGAAGTAAAAAAAAAATAAAAAAATAAAAAAAAGAAAGAAAAATATTTGCACATTTTTCATTGCCTTCATCGTTGTCCCGACAACGCTATACTCATCATCACCTCATGAAGGTATAAATGATTTCTCAAACTTAAGATCCTCCAAAATCCCACTTTAGGTGCTCACGGCACACCGGAAAATCCCTTAAACATGCTTTTCTATAGCGTTGTGGGAGGAAACCTTATGTGACGCTCACGGCGAGACGAGTAGGCCATGAACACGCTTTTCCTAGCATGACGGGGACAATCCTAAGTGCACGTGTATGTGCCTCCATGCATGCGGTGAAAAAGTTTGCATTTCAAACAGGTACCTCTGAAGACCCATACACGCCTTTCTTTGACATGGTGAAATTGAAAATCACTGCTGTGGTATCGCTCGACGACCATACACATCTTTCTTGATGTGATCGGCATGCCAAAACTCTTAAAATTTCCTCAAAATGGGGGAGACGCCGGAAGACTGCTGAATTTTTCAATAAAACAGAGGATCTAACTTGAACAATGTGAACAGGAAACAGAACTTAAACTACTAAACATGGAACTGAAGATAAGTAAATGTTCAAAGTAAAAATGCACATAAATAGAAAATTGCAACGAGCTATTGAATGAATAAAGCACATGTGGCGAATGAAATTTTCGACATAATTCACCTTCAAGTGGAATACAAAATTGAAGAGGATGTGATGATATGAAACCTCTAGCGAACACCATGACTCACCATGATATGAAACTCCATGCATGCGGCAAAAAAGTGTGCATTTCAAACAGGTACCTTTGAAGACCCATACACGCCTTTCTTTGACATGGTGGAATTGAAAATCACGGCCGCGATATCGCTCGACGACCATACACATCTTTCTTGATGTGGTGGGCATGCTAAGACTCCCAAAATTTCCTCTAAATGGGGGAGACACCGGAAGGCTGCTAAATTTTTCAATAAAACAGAGGAACTGACTTGAACAATGTGAACAGGGAACAAAACTTAAACTACCAAACAGGGAACTAAAGATAAGTAAATGTTCAAAGTAAAAATACACATAAATAGAAAATTGCAACAAGCTATTGAATGAATAAAGGACATGTGGCGGATGAAATTTTCGACATAATTCACCTTCAAGTGAAATATAAAATTGAAGAGGATGTGCTGATATGAAACCTCCAGGGGACACCATGACTCACACATGAATGACACAAAACTTGTAATGTTATTGTTAGCCCACTTACAACTAACAATGTTTAACTTGGAAACAAATTAAGGCGTCAAATAAAGGAAACTGATATTATGTGGAGTTGATAACTCGCCAACAAAACATGTACGAGTTTGTAAAGGATGCTGCATGCCTATACACAAAAAAAGAAAAAAGGTTATAATGAAATAATCTGCTTGCAATCGCCTTCAAACTCACAAATAGGTATTAACTCACAAATCACCTTCAAACTTGTAGCACCATTAAAATTTGCTCGAGTGCATTCTGAAAGCATATACCTTTCCCCATCTAACCTATCATTTAAAACATAAGCTTCCTTGGATTAAAAGACATACAAAAGTAAAAAATAGGCAATATGATTGGTAAATAAAGGAATCATATTCACCATTTCAAGTTTCCAATCTTGCAGATAAACGTTACAAGAAACCAGTGCATGATGTTCACTCCCAAAACTATCTTCTATAAAGGTAACTCGATAGAGGGAAGTTTATACTTTTTGCAACCTGAAATTCCACTAGAAATCAATGCATGACAAAAAAAAAAGTGAGAAATGCATAATAAATTGAACGGTCAACTTGAAGACCACATACCCTTACAGCCATTTCTTCATCAATAGTACATCGGTATCTAGTAGAACCTTCTAAAGGGCAGCTACCACTTTTCCATATAAAATTGGCATTGCAGAGAGAAGACAATTGCAATAGAACATCAGATGTCAACCCAAAACTCTCACTTTCAATGGCAGTGCCATTTTCATACTGCTCTTCTTCAACCATACTCTCAGCAACTGACGTAATGCATTGAAAAATTGCTAGCAACCTCTCGAGTGGGAAGCTACCAGGTCCCTTCAATAGTATTTGTTCAGCCATGCTATCCTTCCGATCCATTGACATCTGTGAATTCCTATAAGAAAACAAGGAAAATGGAAAGAAGTTTGATAACATTAAAGCCGTGCGACCTTTTATATGGATTTTCCACAAGGTGCAAGACATGAATATGGATGTTAAAGTCATGCAGTCAATACTTATTTCGTTTCCGATTGATTAAACCTCCTGATGAGTCAAATAAAGATGCATCGAGAGTAGCAGGATTTCTTGAAGCAATAAATGCAGAGAGGAGCAGATACTTTGCTGACATGGACATATGAAAATCCAACTCATTAGATGTCTCCTTTCTATTTGACTTACTAATTCCCTTCTTTTGGTGATCTCCTTCCTGCTTAGTTTGATGTGAAGACCAGCTCGGAACCGTGAACAATTCATTAAGTGATACAGTCAGGTATGGCTGAAGGTTATCAAAAAGTTTTCTCTTCATAGCCTCATCTGGAACAACAAAACGATCAACTAAAGGTTTACAGTATTGCTGAAACAGAGGTTGAAATGCCACTGACAACTCGTCAACTCGTCTGGTGACTCTAAAGAATGGCTTAAGAACCACACTGCAAAAGAATCACACTATTACATGAGCAAAGAGAATTATAGAGTATTCAAATAAAGACTTCCATCAAACCACTATACCTTAGAAAAGATGAGTAGAGCTTTGGGTTAGGTTGATTCCTCATGAAAATACCATGTAGATCCTCCAATGTATAGTCAGGAAAGTAGATTGTTATCGGCTCAATTGAACCGGTACACAAATAATATGCATCAGGAGTAGAGCTACTTATATAAATTATGCCAACTTCGGGAATTTTTAACATCTCATGGATTCGCAAAAGCAGAGGGACAATGTTAGAATTCTTGTCCCATGAGCGAAGTAGCTCACAGTTATCAAATATCAAGTAAATCATTTCCCCTCTATCAACCTCCTCAGAGCCAGATTTTAGATTCCTTTCTTTAAGAGCATTTATCCCCTGAACCAAAGCAATTCTGAGTAAATCAATGAATTCTGATGGCTTTTCATAGCGCTTGGTTCCACTGTTTCCTTTGATGGGATTCCTCCCGTGTAGAAGCAATTGCCTCAGAATGGAATCAAAGAGTATTCGTGGGGAGTAGCATGTTCGACAACCAGCGTAAACAAAAGGGCGATTGAGATAACGAAAAATTTGAAGAATGGCGATGGTCTTGCCAGTTGATGGTCCTCCATAGATGAGGAGAGGGAACATGGGGGAGTTCAAGGAGCCCACTAGCCGCAGAATCTCAAGAATTTGTGGCTTTCTTCCAGGAAATGATGAGATTAGCGTTTCCAAACTGATGGGTTCTTCTGAGGTGTACAAGCAATGGATTAGTTCTTGGGATTGGGTCTGTGAAGAGAAAGGATATACATTCTGGGGCGACGGCTTGGAAGGCGATAACTGCGATGAAGATCTAGTTTTCCTTCCAGGCGATAGTGGGATTGCTTCATCTTTAGCCATCTCTTGCAAATCCTTAAACCAATTGGATCAAGAAAAATGAGACAACTTATAGTACAAATGCCTGTACAGTTTGAGAAGCGAATCTTCTGCTCGCAAAATTAGCCTCTGGTTTCTGAGTTCTCGATTGTTACGCTATCTACTAGCTGTCAGTAATCAACAAGGAAAGGTGGATTAGGGCTTCGACGAACAAAAACTAGGACACTAAGGGGCTGTTTGGTATCGGATTTACAGCGGGATTTAAGTCAGATTTACGCTAAATCCAGCCAAACAGTTTTTGTGCGAGCGTTAAATCCCAGGATTCAGTAAATCCCGGATTTACGGATTTACAGCTTAAATCCGGGATTTAGTAAATCGGAGGGGTAGCCGGATTTAGTAAATCCGAGCAGGATTTATCCGAAGAAGCGCGCGAAAGGGAGAAAGTTACCTTCACAGCCAGCGAGCTCCCGTTCTTGCTTCCGATCAAAATGTCGTAACTTCCGATCCGGGATGAAGTCGTCGCAGGAACGAAGTCGAACAGCCACGAAGGAGCCCGACCATGCATAAGATGTTATGCATCTGACAGAGATATAGACATCAGATAGCTTCTTGTTACATATATATAGTTATTATATTGCTGCTCAA
>NW_021318832.1:1203480-1219186 GCF_001605985.2 Dendrobium catenatum | reverse complement strand
AACGACCTCGCTATGAGAGAGTCGGGCGTCGTCGCGAGTAAATTCCTTCTATTTATTTGGGATGATCCTTGGGATGACCAACTTCATACACGGGCACAGGCGATTGTCCAGCACTATAGACATCGTACGGTATGATCAGTACAAAAAATCATGGATTTCATTTGGTACAATCTCTAGGATGACCAATTTCATATATGGTCAATCGTATCGTACGAATTATATCGTACAGTACGATCAATCACAATAATTGTCTATGATTTGATTACCTGATATCGAGGGATTATTTAAGAAAGATTTTAATTAGGGCATAGAGTACAAACCAAATCTTACTATACGACCAGCACAAAATTATAATCTTTTTTAAACTTTGGCAGCTAGGATTTTGACAAAGCACAATGGATTGTATAGTATGAATTAAAATCCTATAATACAAAACATGGTCATACAATATGAAGCCAAAATCATATAGTATGATATACATAAGAAAACCTCTCTCAAGCACATTTTTCTGTCTCCCTCTGTGTGTGCAAGGTTACTCAGCAAACATACACCTCTTATAGAACTTTGACTAAAGAAATGAAATAAACATATTAATGAATATTATAGACTCTTTATAATATGAACTACTCTACCCAATCTTGAGCCCTATATCTATGTTGGATGGTGCATGGTGTTCCTGAAATATTAGTACACACACAATAAAAAAAATATCATAGAAATATGAGAAAGCAGTTTCTGAGACAATAATATTTATTATCATTAAAATCATAGTGCTTGAATTAGGTTTGCAATAATGGGCTCAATCGATTTCGGAATTGCAAATAGGGTTTTGGTCGGGGCTGCTTGCAGTTGAAGGGATCAAGGCTTCAGGAGAAGGAGAATAAACAACGAGTTCATTCTCATTTTAACGCCAAGGAAGATCGTGTAGGAGGAGACATTGGACATGCAGAGGTGATGGCCTAGGACATCCAAACCATAATATCTGTGTGATTTTATGGACTACTTTAATGTGCAATAGAGAATGGCGTCAAACAAGTATACAATTCGAGCGATTTTTTTTCCTATTATGTTTATAGGTCAATAATTCAGAAATATAAGTGATAAATATGTAAAATAAATATAATAATGAGACTTTTAGAAATTTTAAAATGATAATAAATGAAGATGATAAAAAAAATACTATCTTATTAGAAGGAAAATAAAGTTATCTAAGAGGATTGGCATTGAATATGAAGGGATTGAGATGATTCTCAATTGATGCAGTGTGCATTTTAGTGAAATGGTAAGAGGTTGTTTGGGATCATTTTCATTTCTTATTTTTAAATTTATATTTGAATTTTAAAATGGAATAAAAAATATTTTTATCTTAAAATTATATTAAATTTGTTTTTTTTAATATAAAATAAATTGGAAAATATTTTGGATTTTTTAATACATGTTTGGTTTATGTTATTTAGCTATTTTTTAGTTTTTATTTATGAAATAAATCAAGCTATCTTTTAAAATATTCTAAATAATTTTCAACCATTTACATTTTGCTTTAAAATTAGAACCATCTTGGACACCAGACAATATCATCAACTGTCATCACTATCCTATGCAATATTCAATAAAAATTAAAAATAATACATATTTATGATACCAAATATATGTTTATTTCATATTAGAACATAAATAAAATAGAACAAAATATAAAAAAAAATAAAAAAAAATATGATCCCAAATGAACTCTTGATTTATTCAATGGTAGCAACATCCATCAATGAGCAAAGGTGGTCGTGATCGGAGAGGTGATGATGGAGATAACATTCAATAATGGAGAAAAATAAGATTTGATTAAGCTATTTTCATGGAATTTAGTTATATATGAATCTTAATCATTCATGAATCAATATATGTATTATATAAAATACTATAATTAATCCTTAGAATTCATTGAAGAAAGACTTTCAATGCTTAAAAATTGTGATTCCTTAGATTTAAACTAATAGAAGAAGAAAGTCAGCTAGACATCCTCTGGTATAAGCTATGAAGTCTTGATGTATGGTAAGCTAATAATAATTTTGCATGAGCACTTTTATTGTGAGAGTTTTTGCTGTTGAGTAGTTTCTACCTTACTCAAGTGGATTTACTTTTAAGACCTATTAAGCTTCATTATATAAAAGGCTTTTGAGCATAGCCCTGCATTGGGTACCCACAACCACACCCACCCACGTACCCACCAATATCCAATGGGTATGGGTATGCCCATGTTGACCTTAACGCTACAGCCAAATGAAAAGGGATAAATAGAGAGCATAAAATCATTACCTACTCATATATCTGCCAGACATCTCAATATCCTACTACAGTATCCCATCTTACATTGTGAATAGCGCCGAAGCTTGAAGCCTATCCCTCATGTACACGACCTTGCCTCAATCGCTACCCCTTTCACGCTGTTAAAAGTGAGAGCTTCGCTCTTGTTCAATTTCTTCCACATGCTTAAGTCTTACAAGAAGCCCTCTTCTTCTCTGACTCATTATCATGCTCCAAGCTTCAGTAAACTCCCACAAAGCTTCCACCACTTCTAAAAGCTTCTAATCCATCTCCTCTTACCGATCTCAACCAATGACACCTAATGCTAAAACTTTGATTTCTCCTCTTGCTCACTTCTTCCATGTGGAACTCATATGCACTAGCATCCACACACGACTCCAAATCCCTTAACCTATGTTGATGCTATATGCAAGATAACACATATCTTTTTCTAATTGATGACTAGCCTTAATTGAAAGTTCTCTCTCATTACCAGGAGAGGTAATTAACTATAGAGGCTTGAGCTTATAGGAAACTAGAACTTAGACCATAAAATTCTCGCAAAATGAGGGCAAAATCTTTGGGTAGTGTTTTATTAACAAACCTATATGCCTTCCCAAAATTTACCCTAGAACTTAATGCACACAGATTTCTGGCGACTCCACTGGGGATTTGGTTTCTCTTTTCATCTTTGGCTAGTAATCCCAATGCTATAATAGCAGCTAATCAATACAGCTCAAAATTTTAAATTCCTTGAAATGATCATTCAATGAATTATAGTTTTTTGAATATCCTAAAAATGATCACTCAACAAATTCATTAAATTCATTATGCAGGCCTTTAAGTCTTTCTTTAATTGTTTGCTTATGTTGTCTATTTTTATTCTTCTGTTATGTGCAAGTCTCTGTAATTTGAAAGTGTGGAGTGATTTATCAGATACTGATTACTAATCATTGCCTTTCATTTATGAAGATGGATCTACATAACACTTCCTTTACCATCCAGTTGGGATGTGATGCTAGTATCTAGGTAGGAGATATTGTGATTAATAATGGCAATACTGGAGCCACCATTTAATTTGGTGGTCTATAGTTCACTACAGCTACTGCAATGGCTATAATCATCCCTATATATGTCATGCATTCTGAAGGGCTTACTAGGAGGCCCCATTCTAGTAGAATTATTGCATGTCACATACATCTGTCAGTGTCATGAGTTACTTCTCCTATTGATGCTAAGAATCATTATAGGAGGATCTCTGTATTTGAATGACTGTCAAAACCAAAAGGTCCAACCACCAAGATGATTATGACTGGTGGAAAGATCTCCAGGGCCACTGCTTTGCCAACCGGGTTACCTATATTCGGGAAGAATGACTGTGAAGCCTCTTCATCTAGGGTAAGGCTTATAAGGAGTCAGAGAAAAAAAAGAAAATTATTAAGCTTCGAGCTTAGAAAAAACTACCAATTCACCCATCCAACCTATCAGCTCAAGAGCCAGAAGCTACAATTCCTACCCATAATAGGTTTACGGACCTTAGGTGAGTCAAGAGAAATAACTACACTAGAGAGTTGAAGAGGTTATTCTGGGACCAATAGCCTGAAGCCCCAGTTTCTTAGAAGAAGAAGGAACATTGGATGCTTTCAAATAGGGTATACCGAGTCTTAAACACCGTGAAAGAGGAAGAGCAAAAAAAAGAAGAACCAATAATCATTGATAGTCAAGGCCAGAAGAACACTGCAAAGAGAATGCCTATCCATTGCAGTGGATAGGAAAGAAAGAAAATAAGTTTTGCCTGGTGAGCATTGGGGTGTGACCTGCCGTCGAACGGCCCGATGGAAGGGAAAGAAGATATAGAATATAAAGACTCAGAGAGATGCAAAAAAAAGAAAAGAAAGAGAAGTAAATCTAGGTGTGACATTCTTTGCAGATTCCCAAAGATCCGCCCTCGCTAGCATACAATATCAAAAGTGGGTTCCAAAGAAAACCCATGATGACATCTATCCCGATGGTCGACACCTTGGAGAATCCTCTAGGGGATCCCGTCATATGTTGAATCCATCAAAGAAAGAAACCAACTTCAACCACAACCTGTGTGGTGAGGAAAACGTCTTACCTAATAATGAACTGAATATCCAATGGCGCTGTCGCTCAGAGATGCAAGTATAAGAAGAAGATGCCATGGACATGGAAGTTCTCTATAATTTAAGGCATGAATACAAAGATGAGGGTGATGATGAAAGTGATCGATCGCTCATATAGATAGAACGACACCACTATAGGGTTGTGTCTGTTGCTAGTAGAAGTGGCCACTCTTTGAAAGAAAAAATGGAAGAAGGATTTAAAGAAAATCCATTTGCTACCGAGAATATCACACTTACTAATATGCGATGAAAAATGAAATGTCATATGAGGGCAAAAGATAAAGATATAACTTAGTTAAATGAGAAGATGATTGAGATGATGACTCAAATAGAAACACTGATGCAAATAATATAGAGAACTGTTGTCGTCAGTCCCATGTATAATCCTCCTATCAATCCTCTAAACTTCCAAATACCTCAAGTCTCGGGAGTACGGGGCACTCCTGAAGGTGGTCATGAGGCTCATAATGTCATTCGCCAGCCCACTCACTAAAATATAGATCGTACCGTTGAGCTTGTAATGGCTGCACAGCTCAAAAGAATAATTATAGAGAAGATCAAAGCTATCATAATCGTTGATCAAGCAGAGAAGTTTGTGGGAAAAGGCCATTTATATCATGTAGAATATGATTAAGTTCCACACCTGAAAGGGTATACAGCCCCAAAGTTTTACACTTTCAATGACAATAACAACCCCAAGTAGCACTTGGCACAATTCAAGGCTACCTATAGGAATAGAGGGGGAAATGACGCCCTATTCTTCCAACTATTCATCACCTACTTTTGAATGGTATGTTGAACTACAAAATGACATTGTAAGGATGTTTGCATAGTTTAAAAATATGTTTGTAAACAGATTTGCCAGCGCAATCGAAAAGATAATGATTACTGACCTCGTCCTAGATCTAAGAAAAAGGGATGAGTAAGAAACCAAGTATATTACTGATTGGAAAAAAATTAGCATGAAATATGAGCAACAATTAGAATAAGATTATGACATGCAATTATTAATGGGAAAATTTGATGATAAGATGCAACCATTCTTATGCATGGTCATGATAACCACATTTCAAGACCTGCTTCCATTTCCTTAAAACTAAATTTGAAAAAGAGGTGAGGTAGACTTTACATTTTTCTCTAGAATTGATAAAGAAAATATGTAGTTTATAACATAAACAAAGGCAAACAATCAATGTAGTATGAAGAAAAGTCAAAATAGGTTTACAATCCTATCCCCAAACCAAAGCTAGTACTTAAGGTAATGGCAAGCCCAAAACTTTTCAAGGTGGAGGAGAATTTTTGAGGAAAATAATGAGAGCCAGTGATCGAATGTTCCCATCCCTCAAGGATAAAATGATTAAAGAATACTCATTTCAGAGTGATATCATCGCTAAGTTGTTTATACAGGCACTGAAAGCAGGCTTAAAACTACCAGAGTGCAAGAGGCCCGATGATTTAAAACACACTGGTAACCCAAACTACTACCCATACCATCGGGTACTTGGCCATCCTATTGAAGATTGTTACATCTTCAAAGATTTTATTGAAAGAAAATACCAAAAAGGGGAACTCATATTATCAGACAATATTTTTTCTTATCCTAGAAAAGAATCAAATCGGGTGGTCACCTCTTCTTTTGTACCCCCTGACTGAAAAAAAAAAGAAATAAAAAGAAGTCAACCCAAGAAAGCAATGGGAGATTGGGGTCTCAAAGAAGACTGCGAAAATGCCGAAGCAATTGGAAGAAGTTTTAAGAGTGAAGGGGAAATCTCCTATGGAGCTAGTGTTAGATCTCAAAGCACTACATAAGACACTAACATCCACTTACAAACACTACCCCAATAAGCTGGCTCTTTAAGGTCTAGAAAGGAAAAATCTTTCAAGAAGAAGACCAAGCTGAAAAAGCCCAAGGAGAAGAAGACTACAACTCAAGGGTCATTGATAGTTTGGATGAATATTATCAAATTGTGAGGTAATATGTTAATCTTGCTGACATTATGTTAGAGCTTAAAATAGATAAGTCCAAAAAAGATGATGAGGACACTCTTCTAGTTAAATTATGTCGGGTCATCTCAGCTATGCTAAATACATCTATAAAAGAAGAATGCACTGAGGAAGTAGCTCCTAAATTTTGTATGATTGTGTCACCGGTGGATTATAATTCAGAGGAAGAACTATATTTTCTAAAGGAAGATGAGTCAGACTCTAACATAGCATCATATATGAGATGTATAAATATGCATGGTGACTCTAAATCAATGAATGAATCTATAGACATGACAATGGCTGACTTTGAAGAAAATGCATCATCAAATGAGTATGAGCCAGAGGAGATCGCTCAAGTATAGTAGAGAAGTAGTAAAATATTATCATCTCCACTAAAGAAAGGGATCTCCAATAAAGATAAGGGGAACAAGATAGTTGTCAATGAGGATATCATTCCTAAGGACTACAACAAGAAAGATACTTCAGCCAAATGGATATATTATAATATCTTATCCCATCTGAGTAAGATCCCTGTACAACTAAGTATATATGATGCTCTGGTAATGTCTAAGAACCTTCGGGAGACTTTGATTCACGCTCTAAAGGACCCTAAAAGATATGAGGCCTATTTTTACGAGTGTAGCATGACAGAGATTTTATAAGCCCATAACAAGCCATTCATAACCCTTCACTAAAGAGAACATGATGTTTGGAAAACTAGATCATAACCATCCTCTATATGTTACTACATAGAGTGATGGAATGAAAATCAATTGAATTCTAATCGATCTGGGGTCTTCCAAAAATCTCATGACCCTGAAAACACTAAGGTCGATGTGCCTCAATGTGGAACACCTTGGGCCAGATAAGCTAATTATACATGGCTTTAATGAGAAGAACAAAAAACCCTAGGATTATTTATGCTCTCCCTCACATTTGGAGAACTTCATATAGATGCCAAATTCCATGTGATTGATATTGATATCACATTTAAGGTGCTTCTGAGTTGCCCATGGTTGCATGAGTACTATATCATAATGTCAACACTACACCAATATATGAAGTATCTCAGGGATGGAGAAGAATTCAGAATCTCTGGTGTCATATAGCCCTTCACAGTCTTTGAAGTAATAATATATGAAAACACTAAGTACTTCATTACAAAGAAGCCAAAGCCATCGAGCTCTCTTGAGGCCTAGGCTTCAAATCCAGAGATCAAAAAGCAACCTAAACAAGAAAGGCGAGAAAAAAAGGTGAGGAGAAAGAAAGTAACATCTACACTTTATAAAGTAGTGGCTGATGTTAAAGAAAGAAAACATTTACCTCATTTATAGAGTGGCATAGATGAAGATGTCACCCTTATCAAATCCTTAAGAGTATGCTAGTTAGTGGCCAAAGGGAGAAGGGAGGAAAAATATCAAATGATGATTATGACTACGACTTTATCTACATGAACACTATGTAGGGTATATTCTCAAGAAGAATAAGTAGCCTGTCTATCTCAGATAGCATACTTATAGTCACATGCATTCCTTTGCAACATTTCAAAGAAATTATTCCATGAGAGGTGCATAATGTCAAAGACTCATAATGTTCTACACACATCCCCTAAGAAACATGGATGGGCCAGCGAGCCTATTTCACTCAATTGGAAATTTGATGAAGGGACAAACTGCGACTAATTTTATAGGCTCGTTAATTCTCGGGAATTAATACCTACGAGGTTTCCCAGGTATAATACCAAAATTTTTGAAAGAATGTTGCAAAACTAAGGTAATACTCATTCCTCCAAACAACATGTTCATTTCTTCCTAATCCTTTGGTATCGAAGAAATCCTCATTCATTATGGAGGAAGGATATTCTTGTAAGAAAGGGACTCAGATTCATCATGTGAAAATACCCCTGAAAAAATATCTATCAAGCAATCACATGTGGAGGAGTTGAATTCGATGATGGTGGCGATGAGGAAATATATGAAGTTGATGACTATAATGATCAACTTGTAGAAGCCAAGCCTACACCATAAGAACTGGAAGATGGGCAACCGCTATGGATGAGCTAAAAGAAGTCAACTTGGGGATTGAAGAGGACTCTCGTTTAGCCTTTATTAGCTCCCTTCTACCAGAAGACCAAGTGGAAGAAATAAAAGAGCTTTTTTTGAATTCAGGGTCTACTTTACGTGGACATACATTGAGATGCCCAGCTTATCCCTTGATGTAGTAGTTCACAGATTGTCCATTAAGTCAGATGTAACACCCTCCAAGCAAGCTCCAAGGAGAATGAGATTGGAGATTGAAGAACAAGTTATTGTAGAGCTGAAGATGCTTATAGAAGCATGTTTCATTGACGAAGAAAAATATGCCGATTGGTCACTAATATTGTCCATATAAAGAAGACGAATGATCAAATCTATGTTTCTATTCATTTTTGGGACCTCAATAAAGCATATTCAAAGGATGATTTTTTGCTCCCTATATCAGAACTCGTAGTTGATAACACATCCAACTATGATATGTTCTCATTTATGGATGGATCGTTGGGCTATAATCAAATCAAGATGACACCTAAAGATGAGAAGCACACATCATTTAGAATGCCAATTGATATATTCTGCTACTCGGTTATGCCCTTCGGCCTGAAGAATGCTGGTGTCACATATCAAAGACAAATGATATATATTTTTGATGAGAAGATAGATCAGAAGGTTAATTGTTATGTAGATGACTTGGGCGTTAATAGCATGGATCACAAGGATCACTTAAATGACTAGAGGATTATATTTGAGAGGATTAGAAAGTTTGATATGAAGATGAACCCTCATAAATGAGCCTTAGGTGTCTCTTCGGGCAAATTTTTGGGGTATGTCATTTGTCACCGAGAAATCAAAATCGACCCCAAAAAGATCAAAACAATCATGAAGATACTGCCTCCCAAGAAGCTCCAATAACTTTGCTCATTACAAGTGAAACTAGCTTTCATTCAATGATTCATATCAAATCAGTCTGGCAGGTGCCATCCATTTTCAAAGTTGAGAAAGAAAGATGTCAACTTTAAATGAGATGTAGAATGTCAAGAAGAATTTGATAGTATCAAAAAATAACTATTGAATCCTCCCATTCTTGCAGCGCCAATTTTGGAGAAGCCTCTTATCCCGTACACTACAATACTATAAGAGTCCCTCACAGTATTATTGGTCCAATACAATAAAGAAGAAAAAGAAAATGTTCTCTACTACATCAATCGAAGATTGATCAGAGCAAAAATCCACTATTCCCCAATTGAGAAGCATTATTTGGCATTGATTTTCACAGTCCATAAACTTTACCATTACACACTGTCTCATAGAATCACATTGTTATCAAATATCGATCCGCTAAAGTTCTTTATGATAAGACCAGCATTGAAAGGTCATTTAGCCAACTAGGAAGTGATGGTGTTATAAATTGATATCATGTATATGCCACAAAAGGCGATAAAAGGATAAGCCTTATTAGATTTCTTACAACACATCCTATCATTGTAAACTCTCCACTTAATGATTATTGCTCGATGAATAAATCATGCAGGTTGAGGATAATAAAAAATTATCATTTTAGGGGATGTACTTCGATGGGGCGTTATTAATTAAACATGTCGGACCTCCAAATCTAGTAAGAGCCCGAGCCGACATCCGTCTAATTTTTATATCGCCTTAGGAAGGTATAATAAGATTTTTGTTCAATTTAATTAAGCCTCAAACCAATAATGAAGTAGAGTGCAAAACTCTAATAGAAAGACTAGAGATTACAATAAATGTCATAATCCAAATTCTTCAAATCTTTGGTGACTCACAGCTTGTGATAAATCAAGTTCTAAGCATATATAAGATTTGTAAACTTGAATTGGCCCACCACAACCGGCAAACCCTCGAGCTTCAAAAATAAGTGCCAAATATTAAAATAGCTTAAGTTTCTCGAGTTCAAAATAATAGAGCAAATAATCTGGCCAAATTAACTAAGGATGTGATGAATATGTACTAAAAAAACATACTAATTGAAGTTTACGACCGTCGGGTCTTAGAGCTGATAATCTTATAATTCCTACAAACAGAGGGGATTTTAGATTCAAGCCAACATGATACAACTCTGGTTGATCCTCAATCTCCCCAACAAATCATTATTAAAAATCAACCAGAAGAACACCATGCATTTAAAAGACATAAAACTAGTAGATACTCAGAGTTATGGTTACATTGCTTAAATATTAAGAAAGGAGATGATTTGAGACAATCATTTAATGAATACTTCGAAGAAAATAAACTCCAAACAAACAAATCTCTAGCCAAAAAAATTTGGAAGAGAGCATTGCGATACACATTTGTTAACGATATGCTGCAGAGGCGAGCCTTTGATCAAATGTGTCTTAGATGCTTAGGGACCAAAGAAGCTGATAGAGTGATAACAGAAGTCCATGAAGGACTTTGTGGTGCACATCAGTCAGGTCAAAAGATGATTGCTAAAATTAAGAAGATGAGTTATTATTGGGCAATAATGGTGAGAAATTATATCGACCATGCCAAGAGGTGCCACGAGTGTCAAATTCGTGGTGATGTTATACATCAACTACCAAATCCAATATACTTAGTAGTAGCATCATGGTCATTTGAATTCTGAGGAATAGATATAATTGGGCAATAGTTATGCCATCATCAATCAGACACTGCTTTATTCTGGCAGCAATGGATTACTTTCTAAGTGGTCAGAAGTGGCTCCATTAAAAAAAGACATGTTCGAATACGTGATTAATTCCTTTAACCGTAATGTTATTTACATATTTGGTGTGTCACGCGATATAATCTCAGACAAATGCAAAGCATTCAAAAGTACTATAATTTATAAGTTTTTTTATCAACATAAAATTGATTAATGATATTTGTCAATATACAACCCAAGAGCTAATGGCTTGGCAGAGAATTTCAATAAGACACTGGTAAAGCTGTTGAAGAATATCCTCATTAAGAATAAAAGAGTGTGTCATACAAAAATGATAGAAGTACTATGAGAATATCATACTACTTATAAGATGTTGATCAAAGCCACTCATTATTCATTGGGATTCGGAGTTGAAGTAGTATTGCCACTAGAGATCAAACTGTCATCATTTTGGGTAGCCATCCAACATGATCTCACTCAAGAAAAAAAAAGCTTGATTGAAAATGGAGGAGCTCGATGCACTAGACGAGATCAAACTACATGCTCAATACAACCTAAAAATTTACCAAGCAAGAATAGAAAAATATATTGATCGAATGGTGCTTCATCAAGTATTTCAAAAAGAGGAATTGGTCATTGGGATGAGAAGATCAATCATTCCACACTGAAAAATCGATGGCAAATTCATATATAAGTGGGAGAGCCTTCTTCATTGAGAAAGTGTACCAATGAGGAGTTATTCGGTTGATTGATCTAGATGGACAAAGACCTATGCCGTTAATCAACTGTCAATACATGAAGAAGTATAATGCATAAAACTGCCCGAAGAAATGTTATATTTAATATACTGTATATTTTATACATGTTTATTAGCATATATACATATTACATTTTGAAATTCTCTTGCATTATAAGAATGCATTTTAAAATCCTCCATAAGACTAAGGACATATTAAATACACTACAGGAAAATAGCTGATTTCCGGCAGTCATGACTGACGGTTACCGGACCACCGGTACTACCGGCTGTTTAGCCGGCGGGCTAACAGGGGGTTTGTACATTAAGCCGTCAGTAATAGCGATGGTCATCAAACTGCCGGATAAACCGCCGGACGTCAATATGACCGGCGGTTTATCGGTGGTTTATCCCGCCGTTGATAAGTGATCCCATTACCGGCGATCGTGACCACCTGAAGGCCACCGGCAATTGCCCTAAAATTAACAGGCCCGAGCCTCGCATTTCATTTCTATTCTTTCCTTCTCTCTCGCTTCAGACGACCTCTATCATCACCTCCACCCGCGTCTCACTCGATCGACCTAGCTGTCTTGCCGCCGACGACCTCTCTCCAAACGACGATGAACAAGCTCCGACCGCCGACCCCACACCGGCCGCCTCTCTCTCGATCAAACTCTGTTGTATTGTCGCCATCGATCACACACCGCCTGCCCTAGTTTTCATGTGAGTTGAAGAAAAATTGGGATTTGAATGTAATCTTTAATGTTTTTCTGTGATTATTTGTTCTCACTAGACATTTGCAAGAGTTTGTAATTTATTGTATGATTTAGGTTATAATTTAGACATATGCAAGAGGTAATGTTGTAATCATTTGAAAGAGGGAGAGAGATATAGAGAGAGCGAGAGAGAGCGAGAGCTTGAAAGAGGGAGAGAGATATAGAGAGAGAAAGAGAGCAAGCAAGTGTTCTAGAGATGAGGATGCTAGAAAGAGGGATAGAGATATAGAGGGAAAAGAGAGAGAGAGCGAAAAGAGAGAGATAGGGAAAAGAGATAGCATCAACAAAAAGCATACAGATTGTTATATTCTAATAAATATTTTCATAACTATGTAGGGGGACATTTTCTTCAACGTCCAAATGAATGTCCAAGAAGAGAGAAGTTGGATGTATAACAGATTGTTGCCGGGTCGAAAAGGATTGACAGTTGAATTTATACAGGGAGTTGAAACTATCATTCAAGTTGCATCTCAACTGTCTTCCTTTCAGTTTGATAAAATGTTTAGATGTCCATATTCGAAGCATAAAAATCTAGCATTCCTCAAGCCCGATGATGTGAAGGTTGATTTATATCATAGGGGATTTCTTCGAAACTACTAGATTTGGACATCACATGGCGAGTACGAGCCACACAGAAATGCTCATGCCAGTTCATCAACAGCTTATGAAACATTTGATGAAGATCAAATGAATAGACCCTTTGAAGAATTGATTTTTGATGTAGCATGTCATAATTTAAGGTATTGTGTAGAAGAGCCACCAAATACAGAAACATAAAAATTCTTTGAGTTATTACTTTCAGCTCAAAAGCCAATTTGGGATGGTTACAGTACACATTCAGAATTATCCATTACAGTGAGGATGCTAAGTATTAAAATTGAGTATATTATTCCCTGTGATTATTTCAATGACTTTATTGGTCTTATGAAGGAAACTAATTCAATGGACAATTTAATTCCCTCAGACTTGTACAAAACAAAGAAATTAGTATCCAAGCTGGGTCTCACTATTATAAAAATTAATTGTTGTATCAATGGATGTATGTTATACTACAAGGATGATGCAGCAGAACTTTTTTGTCGCACCTGCAATGCTCCTCGGTTTAAGCCAAACTTGCGAAAGCAACGTCGTCCAAAGAAAGATGTGTCATATTCTTGTTTATTTTATTTACCAATCATTCCAAGACTTCAACGATTCTATGCATAAATGAGTTCAACAGGCCATATGAGATGGCATAAGGAGAAAATAGTAAAAAATGATGTTCTTTCTCATCCATAAGATGCTAAAGCGTAGAAACATTTTGATCGAGTGCATGCTTCATTTGCTGCTGAACCCCGCAACATAAGATTGGGATTATGTGCTGATGGTTTTACCCCCTATAATCAAACAGCTACACCGTACTCTTATTGGCCAGTTATATTAACAGCATACAACCTTCCACCAGAGTTGTGTATGACTACTCCGTACATGTTCTTAACTCTTATAATACCTGGACTACATAATCCGAAAGCAAAAATTAATGTTTATTTGCAACCATTAATTGATGACCTCAAGTTATTATGGGAAGAAGGAGTGCTCACATATGACATATCAATAAAATAAAATTTCTCCTTCGAGCTGCATTGTTGTGGACCATTGGTGATTTTCCAGCTTATGGTATGTTGTCTGGTTGGAGCACAGCAGGAAAATTAACATGTCTGTACTGCATGGAGAATAACAAAGCTTTCACACTAAAACATGGAGGAAAATATACTTGGTTTGATTGTCATTGTATGTTTCTACCTGCTAATCATCAGTTTCGGAGAAATAAGGAAGCATTTGTTAAAAATATAATTGAGTGGTCGCCTCCTTCACCCAGATTAAGTGGTGATGATGTCTTATAGAGACTTTCTGATATTCCAATAATTATTGATTTCCAATGCTATCAAAGTCTAAATTTTCAAGTTATGGTGTTGAACATAATTGGATTAAGAAAAGTATTATCTGGACATTACCCTATTGGAGAACTAATTTGATAAGGCATAATCTGGATGTTATGCACATTGAGAAGAACTTTATGGATAATACTTTTAATATAATTATGGATGTTAAAAGTAAGAGTAAAGATAATGTCAAAGCAAGGATGAACATTAAAGAGTAATGCCGGTGAAAAAATCTGGAGTTAGTAATAATAATCGACTATAAAATAATGAGGCCCAAAGCTCCGTACTCTTTCACGTTAGAGCAAAACAAATCGATATGTCAGTGGTTTAAAGGTTTAAAGATGCCTGATGGCTATGGATCAAATATAAGCCGACGTGTTGACATGAAATCGGCAAGGTTATTTGGACTCAAAAGTCATGATTGTCATATAATTATGGAGGTTCTTCTTCCGATCATAGTCTGTATGTTACCCGATTACATATCAAATCCGTTGATTGAGCTTAGCATTTTCTTCAAAGATTTATGTTCATTTAAACTAAACGAAGATGCTTTACAGAGGTATGAGGATAACATACCAATCATTCTCTGCAAGTTAGAAAAGATATTTCCCCCCAGTTTTTTTGATTCTATGGAACATCTTCCACTCCATATACCTTACAAAGCTAAAGTTGGTGGACCTGTACAATATCGTTGGATGTATCCTTTCGAAAGGTAAATAGTTTTAGATTATTATTAAGTCTTTAATATTTTTGAATAAGTTGAGAGAACATATTTTTATTAACTTGATGACTGTAATTGTTTAATAGATATTTAAACAAGTTGAAGAAATATGTTAAGAATAAAGCACGACCAGAAGGATCAATATGTGAAGCATATTTATCTCATGAAATAACTCACTTTTACTCCTACTACTTCGATCCCCATGTAAGGAGTACAAGAACAAAGATTGGTTATAACATGGACTTCGATGTAGAAGAACAATCACATGATACACTATCAGTATTTAGAAGGCAAGAAAAGCCCAGTGGTAAATGTGTTGAAAGATTTCTCAACGATTTAGAAATAAATTCAGCAAATTTGTATGTGCTACTGAACTGTGAAGAAGTTGAGCCAATCTTAGAGTAAGTTCTTGCATAATATTTATAATGAGT
>NW_021318832.1:1153252-1201765 GCF_001605985.2 Dendrobium catenatum | reverse complement strand
TTTTTGTTATGATTTCAAATATGTGATTTAATTTGTATTAATCTTTTTGTTATTGCCTAAATATTTACATAAAGAATTTAGGTGGTTGCCTGAGCACAGCACGAGGATCAGAACAAATTTTGAGAGGAGAGGAGCGACCCGTCTCAGGGACATATTCACGGACATTAGAAAGTCCGGGCAGTATCCTAATTGGATTGGAGAGGACGTTTGGGCTGATTTGAGTTGTGCTTGGGCGACCCCTAAGTTTGTAAAAATGAGAGAGCAGATTAAACAGAACAGAGCCTCTGACTATGGTGGTTTAGGAAGCTCTCTTCATAATGGTGGATCGGTACCTCATACGGAACATAGGCGACGACTGGTAAGAGTTTTAAATTAGTTTATTAAATATATTTATGTTATTATAACTATATCTTAAATTTTTAGAAAGAGTACCTTGGTCGGGAGCCAACATCACTGGAGTTGCATACAAGAACTCATCAACATCAAGCTAATCATCAATGGGTTGATGAAAAGGCTAAGAAGGCTCATGTGAGTAAACTTTTTTGGAAATTTGGAATAAAATTTTATTCTAATAAAACTAATTGTATTATCATTTTACAATTTATTTTACGGATGTATTCTCGCAGGATGATTTTGTACGAGCTCGAGAAAGCCGCCATTCCACTGGCGAGGGATCATCTTCAGGATCAGCCCACACTTCTGAGTATCATACTTGGTCTGATGTTGTTGATGGAAGATAGAAGGGGAGGATATGTAGCTTGGGTTCACAAGGCTATGCGTATGAGGGCAGTTCATCCACCTCAGTATTTTATGATCCAAGTACTGGAGCTGAAGAAACTGTGAGTCAGAGGGTTGCAGCATTGACTAGAGAGATTGAAGAAATGAGAAGGGTTCAATGAAATGCAAGCAGATCTGCAATCCTACAGAGTTGAAAATCAGAGGAAGCATGAGGAAGAGTAGCGACGAATATCTTAAGACAGCGAGGATACAGTTGAGGAGTAGAATTGTGACTTTATGAATTTCTGAACTTAAGACTTATGTTTATTATAATGTTGTGAATTTGTGAAATTCTGAACTTGTGAACTTATATTTTATGGTTGAACATATTAAATTTGTTTATATTTAATGTTTTGTTTGGTTGTTCTTATGTATTTAGTTGTGATAGTTGATTAAATATAGCGGCGTGTTGCCCAAATCTTGTTATATATTGTTTTCTGTGCAGGTTGTAGAATCTAGGGTGAACCTCCCTCATATAGAAGGGAGGCTGTCAATTTTTTTTTGCAGGAGCTACAGGTTTCCGGCGGCCAACCAAAGGTTTGGCCGCCGGAAACTATGATACCGAACGGATTTTCACAAGCCGTCGGTAACTTCGTTAAACCTCCGGTATTATACCGGTGGTTGCCGACGGCTACCAGCGGTTGTCCGTTGGAAGTCATGGCGGTCTAGACCCTATGTTACTACCGTCGGTCTGGACCGCCGGCAACCGCCGGTATTGTACCGGCGGTTTACCGACGCATACCGGCAGTTTACTAACGCATACCGGCGGTTAATCTAACTCAAGCCGCCCGCTATAACCGCTGGTTAGCCATCGTTGAAGGACCGCCGGTAAGCCGTCGGTACCCTGACCGGCGATACATCAGCCGGAACACCGCCGGTACAAAGCCGTGGAGTAACCGGCGGTATAAGCCGCCAAAAATCTGTCAGCTAATTAAGCAGTCGGTAAAAACCACCAACAAATAGTTTCCTACGTCATTTTTTCTGACGGTTCTATACCCACCGCAAAGCCACCGGTACCTTCGAATACTGCCGGTTTTCCCACCCAAACCGCTGGAAAAAACCACCGGTTTTGGGTGATTTTTTTGTAGTGATATTTATTCAGGTTAATATCGCACCGCATGCAAAAATTCGTAAATAAATATTTAAAACCCTGAAAAACAAAGCATATCCAAAATCTTCCCATGAGATAGGGACCTTTTAAATATTTATTTGGGTCGACATTGTGCTACGTGCCGAGATATCCAAATAAATATTTAAAATCTCAAAATTCTAAATTTATTCTAAAATGTTCCTACGAGATAGGGGACATTTTAAATATTTATTTGGGTCAATATTGCGCTATATGCTGAGATCCCTAAATAAATATTTAAAATTATAAACAAAAATATTCCTTCATATAGAAGGATACAACAATTTTCTCTATAGACGTATATATAAGTGATCTTCAAAAAGTTTTAGACGTCGCCTTCTTCAATATACCAAGATTTAAAAGTCAGGAAAGAAACTTTTGTTACCACACAATCCAACAAATCGACCTAGAATAGCTTAAAGCCTCTTAACAGCCTGAATCTTAAAGTTAGAATGGGTGTAATAGGTTGGATGCAACAAGCCTAAATATAGCCGGATCGCTGGTAGCTCCGTCTGCTCAACATGCAATAAGAAAGACTGTAGTAATAGAATCCCTACTTTGTAAACCCGTCAGTAGGGAATATAAGATGCATGAAGGCTAATTTGGCTCGACAAGTTCAAGTAATCGTAATCTATCAAATTCTCTTAATTGACCAGAGAATCAAAGTTTTAGTGGAAAGGAGGAGTCTCGAGCAACTACCAAATGTGTCTAGGCTCTAAATATTCAACTATAAAGGATGATTTTAAATCTACCAACTTTAATAGATTATTTAGTATTGGGGAGAACATTACCCATAGATCAAGTTTGAAGGCTGAATATTTTAAAAGGTCATATCCAATAAGCTCAAATATGGTTTGATCATTGGAAACTCTGTCTACTCAATAAGCCATAAGAAAGGCCATAGTGGAGGAACCCTCATTTCAACAACTAGAGGATGAAGAGCTATCAAATCTTAGCTCACCTAATCTGATGAACTCAAGTGACTAATATTGAAGTCTCTTCAACTAGTTAAGGATCAAGATACTACATATATTTTGTACTATTGATTAAATCCAAAACCTATAAAACCTTCAAAAAATCTATAAAGCATCAAGCAAGAATCAAAGGTCTTCTTCAATAAGTCTGTTAAAGCACAAAGCGAAGGACCAAAGAAAATATTCTAAAGTTTACATAAGACCTAATACTGAACTTGAGGTAGTATAGTCCTATGCACAAAGCTTTGGACTAATGACTTCTCTCCATCGACCTAATGTAAACCTATAGGGTATATTTCACCGGTATGTACTCCTTCATTAAGCCCATTAAAGAAAAAAGCAAAGGGCCAAAGGATCAAATCTCTCGAAAAGTTAGTAAAGATAAATTTGATAACCCTTCACTTATGTCTATTGCAAAAAGCACAAGGCAGAAGGAACCAAGCCTCAAAACTTTAGTTGAATATGTGAAGAGTAAAACTACTGACTTTAACAAGTGGAAAAAGCTACAATGCTCATAACTATCTTAAGATACAGGGGTGTTATAAATATTTATTTTGATCGACATCACGCTACATGTCGAGATCCTAAAATAAATATTTAAAATCCTATGTAATACCACCAACACAACTCAGAGTATGTAACACCTACAAGAGCAAAAAGAAAAGAAGAGAGCTCATTAACAATTGAATTTATAAAATAACCTTGTTTTATTAATTCAGAATTTACTTACAACTTTTCAATCTACATCTCTTTTACAAGCTTACATTAGCCAAAAGATAAAAAATGTATAATATCCTTCATAGAGAACAAAAATCTATTTCCTAAATCTATGCCTAAAGAGGACGTTGTTAGCCTTATTCTACTCCTTCCAAAGACCAGGTATTATGCACTTTTAGGGCTTGCACAAAGCAATAAAAATGTCAGTAGAAAAGAGAAAAATCATGCAAATATATATAAAGCTGTAAAAGAAAAAGTGTACCTGAACCATGGTCTCCTGAAGCAGCTCATGAACTGGTATCCCGCTCCCCCTAAAACCCATGTAAAGCAACAAAAATATCAGTAAGCAGTTAAGAAAGAAAAAGCACTACACAAACTAACAAAAACATACCTGAATTGAAGACAACTATAGAAGACTTGAGGTAGTATAGTCCTACAAGCTGGTGAATCTCTAAAGTTCAGGCAAATTCTCAATGAAGTATGTAATTATATAATATATATGTCATATTCATATATGATTTAAATAGTGATAAATGTTGAGCATATACAAAAAATGCTAAAAATTAAGTTGAAAGTGGTGGAAAAAGAAGTGCAAGAGGTGGAAACAGTATTTATTAATGTCAGTAGGTGCTAAGGATCTATAACATGGAGAATCATGTTATATCATATAGATCTCTGTTTGACCCAGAGCAAACATATCAATTATATTGATGACTACAAGGCATATATAGATATACGAAAGCTCATAAATAGATTCTTGGAGCTTTATAAAATGAAAATCTTAGCGTGACATCCAAATAAACTTTTGGAGATCTATAAAATGAAGCCCTTAGCGTGACATCCAAACAAGCTTTTAGAAATCTACAAAAATGAAATTCTTAGCATGACATCCGAACAAGCTTTTGGAGATCCGCAAAATGAAAATATCTATGTTACATTTGGAGCAAATATCTGGAGATACACAGGGCCAATCAACATACAAAAAATGTGATTCGCTCTAGATGCGAACCACATTTTTTAGGGGCATTTGTTGACCTTAATTCTATAAACAAATGAAAAGGGACAAAAAGGAGTGTAAAATTATTAGTTGCATGTGTCTCTTCCAGCCAACCCAATATCCTACTACAATATCCCATCAAAGACTGCAAATGGTAACAAATCCAGAAGCCCATCCCTAGTGTGCACAACCTTCCCTCAATCGCTGACCCTTTCGTTCTGTTAAAAGTGGGAGCTTTGCTCTCATTCAGTTTCTTCCATGCTCTCAAGTTCCACAAGAAGACCTCTTCTTCTCCGACTTATTCTCACACTCCAAGCTTCAACAAATTACCACAAAGTTTCCATCAACCGCGAAAGCTTCTACTCCATTTCCTCCTATCGACTTCAACCCACAACACCAACTGCTGAAGCTTTCATTCCTCTTCTCGCTTACTTCTTCCAAGTCAAACCCCTCTACAGTGGCTTCCACACTCGACTCCAAATCCCTTAACACATGATGTTAATATATGCCAGATAACACGTATCCTTACGTATCTAATTGACGACCAACCTTAATTGAAAGTTCTCACTCGTTACCGGGAGGGGTAATTAACTATAGGGGCTTGATCTTATAGGAAACCATAACTCAGATCATAAAGTCCTCGCAAAATGAGGGTGAAATATCTGGGCAGTGTCTTATCTACAAACCCATTTGCTTTCCTAAAATTTACCCCAAAATGTAATCCGTTAAAACTCCCCGAAAGCAATGGAGAGCCCGGGGCTTAATTTTCGAAGCCCACAGCCCATGACATCGTGACTGGGCATGGGTGTGTATTCAACAATGAGGGAAAATTGATATATATTGGTAATCATAGTATGTCGTATATTATCACAATCCTCGCAGTGTGCAACACTAAACGACACTGCAACCACAATAAATTTTGATATGCGGCTTTGCAATCAAAGCAAACAATAACAAGCCTTAATACCATCAGTCTGTGGCGGACTACATTCAAAAAGCGTGAAAGGTGGGTTGGTATGGGTTGGTATGATATCCCAAAAGTCACCATGAGTAGGTGTGGGTGGGCAAAGCTCGCCTATTCTGAGTGTGGGCACTCGATGGGTACCTAACCAGGACCCCATATGGGGCTTTGCTTTTAAGATTGATTCCATGGTATCACATTTGAATAGACTTACATTCAAGATGAAATAGAAGACAAATTTGTAGATAGATGCTTAAGCATTATCACATCAATGAGGTAGAGTACCTTTAAATAGAAAGTTTTAGTCCGGGTTGCATCGATAATCTCAGACATCAATTGTATAGTATCTAAGAATATGATTCACTGCCAAATAAGAGTTATTGTATATTATAAGACTCTTAGTGTCATCTCTATTGGTGAGACAAAGTCTAACTATTGTTGTTTCATATTCGTCTTGATTATTAGTTCTATTACATTTGCTTCAGAGTGAACAAATTAAAGCTAATTCTCGCAGGCTTAGTTTTCCCATGTTTCAATAACATGCAGAAAAAATTATACTAAAATTTGTGAGAGCATGAGCCTTGATTATATTGCAAGACATATAGTTGATTTCATACTTATTGAGCTCCATGCACCACTTCATTAGCCTCTCTAGTTGCTTGGGCTTTTGTATAATCTATTATAAAGACTTCATTTGGGACGATTTTCTTACTGCTTATTAGAAAGTTACTTTAAAAAGCAATAAGAAAGCCATCCCAAACAAAGCCAAAAATTTGATATTGACCGCATTGATCAAACCAGCTTGGAAGTATGGAACACGACAGTGAAAAACATGTTTATCTATTAGTGAATAATTCAACTCAAATCAATTCAACATACTATTCACATAGTAAATAAGAAACTATTTTTCTTCTTTTTCTCCAAACAATATTGAATGAACTATCAAGTCTTCGATTTTTAGGCATATCAATAAGATCAATAAAGATTTAAAATCGTTAGGACTACTCAAAATTTAAGGATTCATTAGAGTTTATTTTAGCACCTATAATGCATTATAGCAATCATTAGTTAGGTTAAAGCTGAAACTTTTTTTTGGAGGGCTTTGACTATTGATGTGCTTCTTTCATCTAACTAAGAAGTCTTAAGATATATGATAAGCAACGGCCTACAATCATTCGTTGTAGGGATCTACAATTTATTATGGTGAAGAAAACAAAATAAAATATTATAAACTAAAGCGACCATATAAAGAAAAGCATGCCATATAAATAAATATAAGATAAACTTTATTGTTGAAGTTAAATTTATATTCCTCATAATATTTGAAGAAATATGTTCATTATTTTATTTCTTAAAATATTAGATCTAAAAAATTTCATTAGAATTAAAATACGTCCACTTTTGACTGCATATCAATATTGAATCAAATATCGAAAGAGTCAAACAAAATTTGAAAATGCTGATACATTGTTATTAAAACTTATAAAACAATTGAAACTTATTTGAATACAACTCTCTTTCATAAATAAAGTTCGAAAGTAAGCTTAGTTAAGGCTTCGTTTGGGACGCTATTATTTATATTATTTTTTTTATTAAATTAGTGGATTATGCAACATAAATCATTCAATTACATTATCATTCTTTAATTATTATTATTATTTTGATAAAATAATATCATTATTTTGAAGATAATAATAATAATAATATATTATGTATATTGTTGCTATTTTATTGAATCTCCACTAATAATACTAATAGCTGTACACCAATAGAGGCACTCTAGCTGAAATTGAAGAATCAGAACAACCTAAGCTAAGCTTGAGAGTTATTTGGTGGTTCAAATTAAAGAAAAAGCAGATGGCTAAATAAGCAGATCTCACAGTAAATCAAAAGTTTAATCAGAACACATTTGTTCATAATATGAGCTACTGAGAGAAAGAAGCAATGCCATACTAAATCTGCTTTTGAGCAGAATGTTTATTACAAGGCATCATATGGTTCTGTTAAATAAGATGTAGCATACAGCAAACTGCTTACAAATTTGAATAATTGGAAGCACAAATAGGAACGAAAAAAATGCTCATTTCAAAAAAAGCAGACAACTTTCTTGTAAGCCCATTGATGCCAAACGCAAATCATAAAATTAGCTTTCTAATGTTAAAATGTTAGCTTTTTCTATACTCCAAATCCATCTTCATTCATTTTATCAACAAACAGAATGAAAATTTAAAATTATCATTAGTTTGGTGGGTAAAAACAAAATTAATATGAGACTAAGGTTGTGTTTGGGACAGACTTTTTTATTGCTTCTTAAAACAGCTTTTAACTATAAAAATTAAAAAATTTTAACTAGAAAACTGCTCTAAGAACCAATAAGAAAGCCGTCCCAAGCGAAGCCTAAACGCAATCACCACCAGCTTTAATGGAAATGCACCATTTGCTCAATCTAAGGGTATAACCTCAACAAATAAAACTAGATCCAATGGTCTCCATTTGTTATGATATTTGTGGAAAAGGAGCATTACCTCAATAGATTGACTGGGCCGCTACTGACAAGTAGATGATTCGAGATTTAGAATATGAAAAATAATATAGTAATGCAATGGTTAATCAACTTTCACGATAAGCCAGAGAAATTTTCTATTTTATGAAAAATAAGACTAATAAAGAGATATGGGGTGTGAGAAGAAAGCATACTCCTACAAATATAATACATCTAAAATCTCTGATATGAAGATATCACTTTATAATCAAAGACAAGAACACTTCGTCAATGAATAATTCAATATTAATCGTCAATAAGTTAATATCCTTTAAGAATTGGAGTGGTAATGGTTGAAGGACAATACAAAAATGACCAGATCTACAAATTCTTATTTGGCTAAATAAAAATTTCAATCAAGTTCAAGGAAGAATACTTGAAAACAAGCTATTACAAAGCTTCATAGAGAAGCCTTTTCTGAAGTTTGAAGGAAAAATAAGTAGAAAAAGGTGATTTTAGGATTTCATGACATCAACCCAACCACTGACAATTATACCCTAATTGCCCGAGGTCCTCTATAGATAGTTGAGGATTAACAAAGGAAAGGTTACTGCAAGCACAATTGAAAAAAAATCTAAACATGAAAGAGACATCCATGAAAATTCATGGAAGACCGATAGATTGGGAGCGATCATGCCACTCTCCAAACAGTGATAACTGTGAAAATGCTACAGCCACAATAAAAATCAAACCTTCATAGAGCCATGTTCATTTAGAAATGAACAATTGAAATAATAACATCAACAACAAAAATCAAGTTTTTATCCCACTATATAAGATTTAACAACATGAATCCTTTTTCTCTATTATCTCCGATTAAGAGTCAAATTCTCATTTAAATCTATTAAAAAAAGTTATTACTAATACTTTCTAACCAAGGATTTTTAGGTCTACATTTACCCTTCTTAACATAGGCCAAATCCAATACATCTACTCTTCTAATTGGATCATTGAAAAACCAAAGCTTTATATGACCAAACCATTTAAGATGTCTCTCTCCAATCTTATTTTCCACTAAAGGAACTCTACCCTTTTCACGTATATACTCATTTCACATTGTCTCTAAGAGTGAATCCATTCATCCACCTAAACATCCTCATCTCTACAACACTTAATTTAATATTATGCTTCTCTTTTAATGGCCAACATTCTGAGCTATAAAGCATTACAAATCTCACCACCATCTAATAGAATTTTCCATAAGTTTGAGGGGTACCTTTCTGCCACACAATAGACCCGATGCATTCCTCCAGTTTAACCATCAAACTTGAATCCTACTAATAATATTCCCCCCTCTATTTCACCATCACTTTGAACAATAGACTGATAGGACTTGATGATTAAAATAGCACACAACCATAGTTTAAAATTGCGTAATAAGAGGCGCGCCTTTGCGCAATTCTACCCCAAAGATCCTCATTGCTTAAGCAATTTCGCGTCTGGGTGAGGCTTACGCCTCATGGATCCTGAGATGCACCTCAGAGGCTTAATTGCGCAATTTTGGGTGAGGCTTACGCCTCATGGAGCCGGGTCCCCCACACTTAAGTTCTTAAAAAAAAAAGCCATTTCATCCCTTTGTTCTTTCCGCCTACCCGAACTGAACGAAAGAGCTCTGCAAGCCGCAGTCCGCACGCCCTAGTTTTGCTCGGCCGACCTTCCCGCCGCCGCCGCCGCCTCACACCGGTGAGCAACTTGAGTTCGGCCGCCCTCTACGATACCTCTACTATGGGTTTTATGTTTTTTTTTTTTTTTAATTGAAGGTTTAATTATTCAAGTTATAGAAAATCTATGGTTAAAATTTTTTTGAGATTTTTTGTTTGATTTTGCATTTGTTCTTTAAGAAACATGGTTAGGGTAGAGGAAAAGTCAAATACGTCATTGCAGAGGGACCCTTCTTGGAAGTACAGTATACAGGTTGACGTAGGCGGCAGTGAGAAGACATTCATGTATTTGAAATTCAATTTTTGTGATGGGATATAATTGGATTGTAGATGTTCTTTCTTATTTGTATTTTGGGAGTATTAACTTTTGATAGACTTTAAGTTGTGATTTTGTACTTTGAATTATACTATGAGATGCATATATTTTATTGTTTTCCACTAAGTTCACTTCTCATTTAGATGTTTTTATTATGTCATAGACTCTTACTGTTATTTACCTGCTAGAATACTTACATTCCCATTTACGCAATTCTTCGTCCGTGAGGCTTACGCCTCGCACCGCCTCGAGGCTTATGCCTCGCCTCACGGACGAAAAATGCCTCGAGGCTTATTTACGCAATTTTAAACCTTGCACACAACAATATAAAAAAACATCAACTTACTCCAAATAGATCAAGAAATAACAAAGAGCTATTTTTACTAATTTTCAAGCAAAACAAGACAAGATACAAGTTGATTCACTGTTTGAGAGGTGAATCGTCTCTCCCACAATTCCTAACAGCTACAAGGAACCCAAAACCTCACAAAAACTACTGCAAAAATTCAAAACATAACATAAAAACCCCAACCCACTATAATCTCCTCCCTTAAAAAACTCAAATCCCCCCTAATAAATGTCCCTTACATCTAATAAATGCCCCTTACATATTTCCAAACGAGTTTACTCCCAAAGCCTCTTCTCCTATAGGTGATAAAAGAGGTGTTGGGCCCCACATGGGCAGCTGAACTGTTGCTTCCAGCTTTATCAATACTCCCCTCCCAAAAAGTCACATTGTCCTCAAGGTGAAGAAAGGGAAATTACTTCTGAATAATACTGTAAGGCTCCCATGTTGCCTCATTTCTGGTAAATCCTTCCACTTGATCAGCACCTCCTTGATCCCCTTATCTCCTTGGGATAGATCTTTCACCTTTAATGATTCTAATATCACCTCCATATCCTCTGACAATGAGGTCGATAGTGCGGGCGAGGGTGTGTGGTTTCTAATGGCTCGTCTCAGTTACAATACATGAAATACGGGATGAATGGCTGAGGTCGATGGCAATCGTAGGCGATATGCTACTGAGCCAATGCGCTCCACTACCTCGTAGGGTCCAAAGTAGTGAGGGGAAAGCTTCTCATTCCTTCGTCGAGCCAAAGTCCTCTTTCTGAAAGGCCAGATCTTCAAATAAACCATGCCCCCAACCTTAAACTGCACATCTCCTATGTCCATCCGCCTGCTTGTTCATGATTTGTTGTGCTCTCTGTAGATGTTCCTTCAATTATGTCAAAATCCGATCTCTTTCTCCCAAGTATTGCTCCACTGATGACACTGGTGTGTTGCCCTGCTCATAATATATCAGATGAGAAGGATCCCTCCCATATAGAATTTTAAATGACGTTGTCTGGGCTGCAATATGATATGAAGTGTTATACCAAATTCCGCCCAGGCTAACCATTTGACTCACATCTTTGGTGTATCTGATACAAAGCAATGAAGATAAGTCTCCACACTCTAATTCACCATCTCCTAACCATCTGTCTGGGGGTGGTAAGCTGTACTCCTCTTCAGGATAGTCCCCTGCATCTTGAATAACTCCCTCCAGAAGTGGCTCAAAAAGAACTTATCCCGATCAGACACAATAGACTCGGGCATGCCATGCAAACGAACCACCTCCCTAATGAATGCGGCTGCCACCAACACCGCGGTGTAAGGGTGGCGTAAGGGAACGAAATGAGCATATTTGGTCAATCTGTCCACCACCACTAGAATCACAGTAAACTCGTCTGATCTAGGTAGTCACACAATGAAGTTCATATTCACCTCTTCCCACACCTTCTCGGGTAATGCTAATGGCTGTAGAAGACCACCTGGAGCCGTAGCTAGATATTTGTGTCTCGACACACATCACAACTAGCCATCAGCTGCTCTACATCCTTCCGCATGACCACCCATTATAGCTCTATTGCCAATCTATGATATGTCTTCTGAACTCCTAAATGCTCCCCAATAGTTGTACCACGAAACTACTGCAACAAATGAGGGATATGTGGCGATTTCCTCGAAAGCACAAACCATCCCTAGTATAGCAGCTTCTGACCCATCAAAGAATAACCAAGATGGATATCCTTGTCCTACAACAAGTCCCCTCTAATCTTACTCAGCTCCTCATCCTGCTCGCACTCATGCTTCAAGGCCTCCCAATCCACCACCATGGGAATAGATAGAGCCATAACCTAAGGGTCTTCACTACGCTCGGAGAAAGCATCTGCTACTTTATTTTCTAACCCTAGCTTGTATTGAATCTTGAAGTCATAACCCAACAACTTGGAAAACCACCGCTGATGCTCATCTGTCACCATCCTCTGCTCTAACATGAACTTCAAACTTCTTTAGTCGGTCTTGACTATGAAGTGTCTTCCCAATAGATAAGGTCGCCACTTCTATATTGCCAACACTATTGCAATCAGCTTTCTTTCATACACTGATTTCAGCCTGGCCCTAGTGGTCAAAACTTGGCTTAAATAAGCTATGGAACTCTGGCTCTGCATAAGAACTACTCCTAATCCAAAACATGATGCATCAGTCTCCACTATAAACGGCTGATTGAAATCTAGTAGTGTTAACATAGTGACACTCATCATTGCTTTCTTCAGCTACTCAAATGTCTGGTGGCTGTCAGCCCCCATTTGAAACTATTCTTTTTCAGTTGCTCTGTCAATGACTATGCTATAGAACTGTATCCCCTCACAAACTTCCTATAGTATCCTATGATTCCCAAGAACCCTCTCAACTCCTTCAGGGTTTTGGGTAAGGGCAACTCCAACATAGCATTTATCTTGGAAAGATCTGCAGCTACTCCTGAATTGGATACCACATGTCCCAAATACTCCACCCTTTGTTGTGCAAAGGAACACTTCTTCAAATTGGCATACAGTTGATGTTCCTTCAATATCACTAACACTACCCTAAAGTGTTCCACATGCTCTGCCTCAGACCGACTATACACTAAAATATCATTGAAGAAAATCAATACAAACTTGCGGAGGTAGGGCTGAAATACCTTGTTCATAAGCAATTAGAAGATAGCTGGGGCGTTGGAAAGCCCAAAAGGCATCACTAAAAACTCGTAGTGGCCTTCATGAGTCTTAAAAGCAGTCTTTTGGATGTCAATGGGCCGCATTCTAATTTGATGATATCCCGATTTAATATCAATCTTAGAGAAAATCATCGCTCCATATAATTCATCTAACAACTCATCAATGACTGGTATAGGAAACTTATCCAACACAGTTTCCTTATTCATAGCCCAGTAATCTACACAAAATTTCCAATTACCATCCTTCTTCTTCACCAACAACACCGGAATGACGAAGGGACTAACACTGAAACGAATGATCTGGGCCTCCAACATCTCCTTGATCAGTCTCTCAATTTCATCTTTCTGAACCTGTGGGTACCGATAGGGTCGAACACTGATAGGGGATACCCCCTCCTTGAGGCAGCTGGAACACCTCACGAAATTGTTGGAGTGGCTAGACTATCTCTGGAACCTCCTCTTTCCCCATACTTTCTACTCCATCGAGACTCTGGAGCTCCACCAAGAATCCCATCCCTGCTCCCTAGATTGCTCTTCTTTTCTCTCACCATGAATTCCATAGTCAATGCTTTCCAGTCCACCTTAGTTTCCCCTAATGTCTGTAACCACTTCATGCCCAAAATTACATATGTGCTCCCTAACTCCAAGGGAAGAAAATCCTCCTTCACCTAGATCTCCTGCAATGCCACCATCAACCCTAGGTAGATGTCTTTACTCTTCTCCATCTTCCATACTCCCATCATCACCCCAAAACAACCAGTGTCAACTAGCTTCAGCCCCAATCGGTCCACACCACCTGATTGGAGATGAAGTTGTGAGTTGCCCCATTGTCCACTAGAACTATCACTGATTCTCCTCCTATCTATCCCCTCACCTTCATTGTGTGATTTGAGGTAAACCCCACTACTGAGGAGTGGTTGGACTATCTCTAGAACCTCCTACTCTTCCACCATAATTTCTCCTCCCTCGAGGCTTTGGAGCTCCACCAAGAATCCCATCCCTGCTCCCGGGATTGCCCTCACCATGGCCTTGAGAGAAACATTAGTTTTAGACATACTAGGATCCCCTATGATTCTCACCTTCCTTCCTCGCACCATGAATTTCATAGTCAATGCTTTCCAGTCCACCTTAGTTTCCCCCAATGTCTGTAACCATTTCATGCCCAAAATTACATATGTGCTCCCTAACTCCAAGGGAAGAAAATCCTCCTTCACCTGGATCTCCTGCAGTGTCACACCATCAACCCTAGGCAGATGCCTTCACTCTTCTCCATCTTTTTTGTTCCCATCATCACACCAAAACAACCAGTGTCAACTAGCTTCAGCTCCAATCGGTCCACCACCTGGTTGGAGATGAAATTGTGGGTTGCCCCACTGTCCACCAGAACTATCACTAATTCTCCTCCTATCTATCCCCTCACCTTCAATGTGTGATTTGAGGTAAACCCCACCACTGAGTTTAGGGAGACCTCTACCACATCTAGGTGCAAATGCTCCTCGTCAACCACCTCCTCCTCAAGAGTCTCCTCCTCATCACAGACTGTAAGTACCTATAGTGAACGATCCTTGCAGCGGTGGCCCGATGCAAATTTCTCATCACAACGGAAACACAATCCCCTAGCCCACTTCTCTTAAACTTCTGCCTCAATCAGCCACTTGAAATTTCTCACTAGTCGTGTTCCCAGTCCCCTATCCTTGGGTACTTCTCTCTAAATGGGCACATGTTGTACCTTTGGTGCCAAAAAAGTAGTCGTCGCCCGGTATGAAGCTCCAAAATTGTTGCCTTTGCTACTTTTCTCAAGTGAGTTTTTGTCCTCCAACTGGGCTAGCTCCATACCCTACCCTAACCCTCGTGTCCTCAATAACCGGACAACTGCCCTAATTTCTGACTTGAGTCCCTTCATGAAATTTTAATCCAATATTATCTCAGAAAGCCCCCCCCCCCCCAATTATCCCAGAAAGCCCCCCCCCCCCAATCGGCTAGAAAGATACTCAAATCTCTCTCAATAATCCATCACTATCCCTTCCTGAACAAGAGCAAAGAACTGCTCGTAAAATTCTCCCTCCTGACTAGTTCGAAAATGTTCTAATAAGCTACCTCTGAACTCCCTCCACGATCGGATTGGTTCTCTCATGTCTCTCCACTGATACCAAGACAAGGCCTTCCCCTCCAAGCATAAAGCCGCCGCCAAACAAAAACCTTTGGACTCTGAGTTTTGACCTCCATAGAAAAGAACAATTGAAACTCTTAAAAATAATATATTTTGACAATTCCAACAAAAAATTTTCCCTTATAGTAGTATTTATGTCCTAGCACAAAAAAAAAATAATTTTCTAAGTGCCTTAAATGTAAAACTAGAAAATTAAATCCTTTGATCATGGACTTAGTACACCAGATTGAAACTAGAAAATTAAATCCTTTGATCATGGACTTAGTACACCAGATTGAATAATGAAAGATGCTTCTATGTTTTATAAATACAACCAAATTTGTGACTATTATTGTTGATGGATCACTCTCAAAAGTTATAGGTAAAGGCTCTATTATCATTGAAAAGGATCTAACACTTAACTTGGTTATATTTATTTCATATTTAAATTGTAATGTATTGTGCATGAGCAAACATGCAAGAGATATAATTGTGTTGCTAAATTCTGTGTAAAATTAAAGGATTCTTGAATTGTATAATGTTGCCTTTAAAATAATCATAAGGCTACAAGTATTATGAAAAATAAGACAATTCTCAACTCCATGGATATGACATTCTTTGACAATTAACCCTATCAAACCTTCAATTTAGGAGGAGAATAATATCACATGGGAATATCAACTTTCAGGAAGGGAATGACGAGCAACTTCACATCCATCAATTAGCCACTTCAGCCAACACTAAACCAACTTAATCCCAAACAAAACCTAACTCTCCAAATTTGAGAAGCATACAAGAACGACCAAACCAAGAGAACTCAGAAGAATAGTGACACCTCTTACGCAGAACCAAGAATGTGAATCAACTCTAGACACTCAAACTTTCCTATAGGTAACAATCTTACTGAATTTAATTTCATGGAGCCTTCAAATGATCTGTTTATATTTTGACATGAAATAAAACGTGATTGGCATCTTAAATTTAGGTTGTTTTTGTTTTTACTGAATATTAAATAAGTTGATTTATATGATGATGAGGACAACGCTCCGAGATTCCGACATATGTGCCAGCAACAGAATCGTAGATCGACGGCTACGATACAGAGTATTTACTTTTGATGTATTTTTATGTTTTATTTATTTTTGCATTTTCAAGTTTTTCTAGTTTACCCCTTCGGGTAGTGAGTTCTTATTGTAGCCATGAGGGCATTTGAGTCCTTTTTCTTTTCTTTGTGATTGACAACTATATATAGTGGTCTTGTGCTTTGTAAGAGGTTAATGAATAATTGAATAAATTTTTTATTTTGTCTTCTTCTTCTTGTGTGTACGCTAGAGAGAAGAGAGAGCCCGAGATGAGGGCAATCGCAATACCCAACAGTCATTGAAACAGTTCGTAGCTCGTGCTCTATTTTCTTTTCTTTTCCCTTGTTCTTTCTCTCCAACCGGCCGGCCTCCCCTACACCTCCTCCAACCATCGGCCGCAAGCTCCCTTGGTCCCAATCGCCAACCACTCCTCCCCCCATCACCCAAGCACTTGATCCCAACCCCTCCCCCCCCCACCCCCCACCCCCTTGATCCCTAGCCCCCCCCCCCCCCGTCGGCGGCCCACCTCCATGCTTCCCATCATAAGGGTGAATCCAACCATCCTAATGGATTCTTGAATTAGCTCAAGCAAGAAAGGAAGGCTAGGGAATTATTTGAAATTCAAATTTGAATTTCAAAACTTTCCATATTTGCAAATTCTAAATAAGGAAAGTGTTTAAATTTAAATTAGATTGGATTTAATATTCTCCTTCCTAAGTTGCAAAGGCTTGTTTGAAAGCTTTTAAAACCCTCCCCAATCTCCTCCTTCCTCTCCTCATGCCGTCGGCCCCCATCATTGGGCTCCCCATAGTTTTTCCTATTGAAGCCCTAAGCATTATTTGAATTTGAATTCAATTTTGAAAATAAATTCCCTCTCAAACTTGTTCAAATCTGAAATTAATTTCATATTTATTGAAAACCCCTCAACCAACTGATGTAGAACGGGTAGGAGGGGAAAGGAGAAGCTAGAGAAGGTGGACAAACTCCAAGTGTCTCCTCACAAAGCTGAGAAGTCCCTTTAGGAAATCTGAAATTTTCAGATTTTTCTATGGGAGAAAAAGAGGAGTAAAGGACGTTGGGAGTGGATTCCAGCAATTGCCCAGCCTTGGTGTGAACGAATTGGGAAAGATAGAGGAGAAGGGGCGGCGGGATACAAGGAAGGCTGAAGAAAGCTGAAAGGAAACTATGTATTATTTCATAATTCCTATTATCAAAGGAAATTCTAATCCCAGACTTGGGGAAACATCCGGAACAATTAAGAGGAGGGAGACGGTGAGAAAAAAAAATAGAAAATCTGAGAAAATTTCCAAGTGAGGCTAAGCAGGATTTAGGAAATAATTCCAAAAGAGTTGGGGAGTTATTAAATTAGAGGTGGGGACGTGGGGTGTTCAGCCAAGATACGAATTCTCAATTTTGGCAATAAATCCAAACAATCCATTAGGGGCCGGTGGCATGAGGTAATAGAGGAGCCTTTAAAGAGAGGATTTAAGGCTTCTTAATGTGGTTTAATGAGTTAGGAAAGTAATGAAACAAATCTGATTTGAATTTAAAATTCAAATTGATTTAAATTACGTACTTTCCTAAAGTAGGATGACAAATTAGGAAAACTTTTCAATTGTCAAATTTCATGAATTTGAATTTGAAAACTAGATTATACGCTTTTCCTAATTTAGGCGAACTAAATTAGGAAAGAAATTTGAATTTCAAATTTTAAACAACTTGAATTTCAAATTAATTCCTAATATCATGCACCCCTAATTAGGAAAACCAAGGAGAGAGGGGAAAGATTGAGGCCGGCGGCTAGGGAGCCATGGCTGGTGATTTGGAGGATTTTTTTTTTGTGGAGATGTGGCAGGAGGCTTATGGTGGAAAAAGGAGACGACGATAGTGAACGTAGGTGGAGGATGACGACGACGGCTGGGAACAATAAGAAGGAACAAAACCAAACAAAGAAGAGATAAAAAATGAAAGATAGAAAATAAAAACCGCGAGCCTCGGACTCTTCCGAAGACTGACGGGTGATCCGTTGCCCTTATCCAAGGGACTTCAATTCACGAGCCCGGACCCATCCTGCAGCTGGTGAAAACTCCGATTTCTCTCATAGGAATCTCACTAAAGCTCTCTCACAAGAAGAACAAAAGTGTGGAAAACAATTTTTCATATCAATAATTCATCCTCATTACAATAGCTAAAGGCCTTATATATAGGCCACAACAGGAGAAAAAAAATTACAGAATTGCCCCTTGGACCATAACACTCACATAAACTATCCTAGGGGTAAAACAGGAAATAGGATAAAATAAGAGCTACAATTCATAAAATAACTCATAAATGACAATTTAAATTAGATCCGTCGATTTACGACGCCTCCTGTGATAGATGCACCAAATCTTCGTGCCGATGTCCGCATCATTCTCCCCAGGTGGGAGAATACTCGACTCCGTCGAGTAAGCATCACAACTGGCCATGTACAACTCTGGATTGTTATTTGGAAGCACTACACCCAATGGCCTGTTTGCAACGATTTTCAAACAGCCCCGGTTGCCCACAAGATCAACTTGCTTGTTGCACTTTAGCTCGCCAATTATGGATATCACTTCCAGAGCTTCATCCACATTCTCCGTTATAGGAGTTTTAACTGGGTCAGGAAAAACTTTTGCTTCTGTAGGAGTTGCAATTGAATCAACCAAATCTCCCTCTGTATTATTTGAAGTCACGCATTCCTCTTTGTCAACCAATTCATCTTCTTCTTCATGTTCTTCCTTGATCGCCTTATGTTCCTCTTTGATTTGCACAGTGATTGGGAAATTGAAAGCTTCATTGGCCTCTATCCATTTGTCCACTCTATCCCTTATCTCTCTGTCTCTTAGTGCCCTTTTTCTATCCTTTGAGGAAGGGGATCTTGCAAGTGTGTAAAGCAGAGAGTCAGTCCTACCTCGCACTAAGTTATCGATTCGTTTGATTGTTTGATGGTGGAAGTCAGCTAAGTCCGCTTGATTCTCCTTGAGATGTTGACCAATGACGCCCAGTTGACCTGCCACCTAGTCTAGAGTCCTTCCAAGTCGATCCGAGTCCATGCTCTGATACCAAACTAATGTAGAACGGGTAGGAGGAGAAAGGAGAAGCTAGAGAAGGTGGACAAACTCCAAGTGTCTCCTCACAAAACTGAGAAGTCCCTTCAGGAAATCTGAACTTTTCAGATTTTTCTATGGGAGAAAAAGAGTAAAGGATGTTGGGAGTGGATTCCAGCAATTGCCCAGCCTTGGTGTGAAAGAATTGGGAGAGATAGAGGAGAAGGGGCAGCGGGATACAAGGAAGGCTGAAGAAAGCTGAAAGGAAACTATGTATTATTTCATAATTCCTATTCTCAAAGGAAATTCTAATCCCAGACTTGGGGAAAAATCCGGAACAATTAAGAGGAGGGAGACGATGAGAAAAAAAATAGAAAATCTGAGAAAAATTCCAAGTGAGGCTAAGCAGGATTTAGGAAATAATTCCAAAAGAGTTGGGGAGGAATTAAATTAGAGGTGGGGACGTGGGGTGTTCAGCCAAGATACGAATTCTCAATTTTGGCAATAAATCCAAATACATTAGGGGCCAATGGCATGAGGTAATAGAGGAGCCTTTAAAGAGAGGATCAAGGCTTCTTAATGTGGTTTAATGAGTTAGGAAAGTAATGAAATTAATCCGATTTGAATTTAAAATTCAAGTTGATTTAAATTACGTACTTTCCTAAAGAAGAATGACAAATTAGGAAAACTTTTCAATTGTCAAATTTCATGAATTTGAATTTGAAAGCTAGATTAAATGCTTTTCTAATTTAGGCAAACTAAATTAGGAAAGGAATTTGAATTTCAAATTTTAAACAACTTAAATTTCAAATTAATTCCTAATATCATGCACCGCTAATTAGGAAAACCAAGGAGAGAGGGGAAAGGTTGAGGCCGGCAGTTTGGAGGATTTTTTATTTTTTTTGGAGATGTGGCCGGCGGCTTATGGTGGAAAAAGGAGACGGCGATGGTGGACGTAGGTGGAGGATGACGACGACGGCTAGGAACAATAAGAAGGAACAAAACCAAACAAAGATGAGATAAAAAAACGAAAGATAGAAAATAAAAACCGCGAGCCTCGGACTCTTCCGAAGATTGACGGGTGATCCGTTGCCCTTATCCAAGGGACTTCAATTCATAAGCCCGGACCCATACTGCGGCTGGTGAAAACTCCGATTCCTCTCATAGGAATCTCACTAACGCTCTCTCACAAGAAGAACACAAGTGTGGAAAATAATTTTTCATATCAATAATTCATCCCCATTACAGTAGCTAAAGGCCCTATATATAGGCCACAACAGGAGAAAATCAAAAATTACAGAATTGCCCCTTGGGTCATAACACTCACATAAACTATTCTAGGGGTAAAACAGGAAATAGGATAAAATAAGAGCTACAATTCATAAAATAACTCATAAATGACAATTTAAATTAGAGCCGTCGATTTACGACGCCTCCTGTGATAGATGCACCAAATCTTTGTGCTGATGTCTGCATCACCAACACTAAACCTAACTTAGCCCCCACAAGCTTCCTTCTCTCCTTAGACGCCCCCTCCTCCCCTCATCTCCCTTGGAAACCCGAAATCTCTCATGAGTTTTAGGGCCACAAAAAGAAGACTAACTCCTTCCTCCCTTCTACCATCGGTGCATGTAGGGTCAACCATGGATTCACCTACAATGCTCAAGGAGAAATCGACATATTGCTTTCTCCATTCTATGATCCGGATTGGGACTACAAAGATTCAGTGGAAAGCTACGTAAACCGCATACTCTATTGCCTCGCCGAGACAATTGAAGAGTAACAACCCACGAGACATTGGCAAAATCGTCGGCCGACCAACAACTTCTATTCCTCTTGCTACTTCTCCGGCAAACAAAACCCTACGTGTCACTTGTCTTGTTGTGGCATCACTAGGGTTGCTAAGGAACTCAGGGTGAACACTTCTTGATGTTACGCCGTGGATTTTTGTTTCGTTGCTATTAGTTTTACTTTTTATTTTTGCTGTTACTTACCATTGTCTTGTTATTCTCTGTTGTAATGGCTTGCTATTACTTGATCTTCTAATGAAAAATTCTAAGAACCCAACTTGGTGAAACGTAAGTTTTTAATTAGCAAAGTTAACGTTCAAACTATTGTTAATTTTCAAAAGAAATTCTTGTTCACTTGTATGTTTCACATCATCTTGGTATCATAACATGATTTGCTCATTGTCATGTGTTAAAACTTAGCTCTTAATCCATCCTAGCAATTTTTAAGCTTAGTTTCCGCATAGAATTTATCTACAATTGTATTTCAAGTTGTTTGTTTGCCGTCCTTTACATTTCAGCAGCATTTAGCAAGCATTAGATGCATTGTTTCATAAGTCTAAGTGCTGACCTCAACCCAACAACATCCCTATTTGCATAGACAACTCAATTTACTGTTTTAGCATGCTGTCCAGTCATTTCCTGTACCTTTTAGTGAACATTAGGTGAGTCTTTTTTGGTGTTTAAGTGCTGTTCTCATCCTAGTTACTCCCTAATTGCCCCTAGTAGTTACCCATGGATCCGGAGCAAATTCAGCTGATTTTAAACCTAATTGTAGGTCAATTAGGAATGGTTACTCAACAAATTAGAGAAACCCAGGGTGAATTAGCTGACTTTAGAAGGCAAGCTGGTGATCATTTGGATAACTTCAAACAGTTAGGACACCCCACAATTTATACACCCTCCAGGCCTCATTCTCCTTATGTGGAGAAGACTCGAACTGAATATGACCATCCTCGAGATCACTATCGCTATAACCCTAGAACTAATTAGGAACCTATCAGACATGATGCGCCTTGGAGAGATAACAATGCCCAACTTCTTAAAAACATCCGTATAGATGCCCCTTCTTTTGATGACACCCTAGACCCTGAGTTTTCCTAGACTGGCTTAAGGGTATGGATAGCTAATTTAAGTGGTATAATATTTCAGAGGCGAGAAAAGTTAGATTTGCCGAAATGAAATTAACTGGTAGGGCTAGCCTGTACTGGACTAACCTTGAACATATATGGGAGACTTGAGGAGAATACCCCATCACTGATTGGAGAACTATGAAGCATGAACTCAAACAAAAGTATCTCCCTCCCTCCTACTACCCCAGACTTTTAAACCATTGGAATTGGTTGACCCAGGGTAGTAAGCCTGTGAAAGACTGTATATCTGCTTTTGATGACTTCATGATCCGTTGTAGTGGTGAGGAAACCACCACACCAGCCCAACTTTTATCCATGTTTAGAGCTGGACTTAGGAGAGACCTTAGAAATGAACTCTTTGCTAGAGGAGTTACTACACCTGAAGCTGCTTGTAGTCTTGTGTTAGATCTAGAAGAGTCTAAGAACCACACCTACTTTAGGAACCAAGACTCCTGACCTAATAATTTTAAACCTTCCTCTAACCCACCTCTAAACCTTCCTCTAACCCACCTCAAAACAAGCCTTCGGGATCCATGACTGGTCGACCCGCTGCTAGACAATTCCGACCCCGCCCCGAACAAAAAAATAAAACCCCTGAACGGAAAACACCCAAAACCCCTACGGGAACCAAATGCTTTAGGTGTCATTGGTATGGACACATTGCCTCACAATATTTTAGTGCATATAAGGTTACCATAATCGAGGAAGTCGTACATGAAGAGGAAGAACCTGACAATGATTTGGTTCATCACATTGGTGATGAAGATGATTTCTTCTGTGAAGAGAACACTATTGATTTACAAGTCGTTAGATGTGCCTTGTCCCAACCCAAGCCGAGTGATGATTAGCATAGGACGTCCATTTTCCACTTTTACTAGAATTGGAGACAAGAACTGTAAGGTTATCATCGACAGTGGAAGCTTTATCAACGCTATTTCGTCCAACATGATTTCTATGCTCAACCTGAAAAGACACCCCATCCGAACCCTTATAAGGTTGCTTGGATTAACTCGACAGCTTTTGAGATTAAAGAGGGAAGCCTTATTCCTATAGAATTCGTGGGATATCAAGAAAAGATTTGGTGTGACATTTTGACTATGGATGTAGGTCAAATTATCATTGGTCGCCCTTAGCTATTTGACAACGACGTCCACATTTACGGGAGGACGAACACCTGCGTGTTTGAGCATTGGTAAGAGGATCAAACTACTACCCTCCCAAACCAAGCCCATTAAGGATGAAGTTAAGCCTGCTCGAGTTAAGCCTAGTAAAGGATTAAACTTCTTGACTGTAAAAGAAATAGATGTTGAGTTTAACTCAGGATCCCCCATGTATGCCCTAGTAGCTTGAGAAGTGGAGAGACCGAAGAACTGGTCCCGGAAGAGGTACGACCCCTCCCCGACACCTTCGCTGATGTATTTCCCAATGACCTTCCGAACCAACTTCCTCCTTTAAGAGACATTCAGCATGTTATTGACTTAGTATATGGAGCTTCCCTACCCAACCTACCTCATTATCGCATAAACCCTACGGAGCATGCTAAACTTAAGAAACAGGTAGACGAATTACTGCAACGTGGTTTTATTAAGGAAAGCCTTAGCCCGTGTGATGTCCCTACCCTATTGACACCAAAGAAAGATGACTCTTGGAGAATGTGTCGATAGAAGAGCCATCAATAAAATCACGATGAAATACCGGTTCCCCGTTCCTCATTTGGACGACATGTTAGACATGATGACTGGAGCCACCCTCTTTTCCAAAATTGATCTCAAAAGTGGCTATCACCAAATTAGAATCCGCCCTGGTGACGAGTGGAAAATGACTTTTAAGACTAAAGATGGACTATACGAATGGATGATTATGTCGTTTGGCCTTAGCAATGCCACGAGTACATTTATGAGAGTTATGACCCAGGACCTTCACCCATTCTTAGGCAAATTTATCTTAGTTTATTTTGATAACATTCTAATATATAGTAATTCGGTGGACCAACACTTGGATCAATTAAAACAAGTCTGTGAGGTTTGAGAAAAGAACAGTTATTTGCAAATCCCAAGAAATGTATGTTCCCACCGATAATGTGACTTTTCTCGGATTTATCATTTCATCCCAAGGCATATCTGCTGACTACGAGAAAGTGCGAGAAATTAACGAGTAGCCCAAACCAAAGAACATCAGAGATGTTAGGAGTTTTTATGGATTAGCCACATTTTATCGAAGGTTCATTAGAAATTTTAGCACTATATTAGCCCCAATAACAGATTGCCTAAAGAAGGGAGATTTTCAATCGACCAATTCCGCTACTAAGGCCTTTGAAGAAATCAAGAGACGGATGGTGGAAGCCTTGATCATGAGGCTACCGGACTTTTCTAAAGTCTTTGAGGTAACCTGCGTCTGGCATTGGTATTGGAGGAGTCTTATCTCAAGAAGGACACCCAGTCGCTTACTTTAATGAGAAGCTAAATGACATTAAGCAATGATACTCCACCTACGATAAAAAATTCTATGTCATCATTGAGTTCCTTAGGTATTTGAGACATTACCTACTGCCTTAAGAATTTGTTATCTTTTCTGATCATGAAGCGTTGCAGTACATCAATTCCTAAAAGAAACTGAATGCCCGACATCGCAGATGGGTTAAATTTTTACAAGAATATACTTACTCTATTAGACAAAGCGGGCTTTGAGAATAAGGCAGATGATGCCTTAAGACATCGAATGATGATAAATCGTGAAATGAGGGCTGAAGTAATTGGATTCAAACAAATTAAAGAAGATTATAAAGATTGCCTTGATTTAAGGATACTTATATGCTACTGTCTACTGGAAGTGATAGTATAATCAATGACTTTGTTTTGGATGATGGGTATCTATTCAAATCCTTGAAGCTTTATATCCCTAATACATCTCTACGAGATTTTTTTGTCAGGGAATTACACGTGGTTTAGCTGAACACTTCGGTCAGTCAAAAACTATTGCCTCAGTTGAACACCGTTTCTTTTGGCCTAGCTTTAAGAGAGATGTCAGTAGGTTGATTAGAAGATGTCACACATATCAGCTTGCGAAACAATAGAAACAAAATACGGGTCTCTACACTCCTCTCCCTGTGCCCAACCGCCCCTGGCAAGACGTTAGTATGGATTTTGTCCTAGGACTACCAAAGAATCTTAGGAAGCATGACTCCATCTGCGTGGTAGTTGATAGTTTCTCTAAAATGACACATTTCCTCCCTTGTGCCAAGACCTTTGATGCTTCCCGAGTTGCTAATATTTATTTTGATGAGATTGTTAGGCTATATAGAGTGCCCAAACAATAGTGTCTGACATAGACATAAAGTTTACTAGTTACTTTTGGAAGACCCTCTGGCATAAAATGGGCACCAAACTTCAATTCTCAACAGCCTTCCATCCTCAAACAGACAGTCAGACCAAAGTTGTCAATAGAAGCTTAGGCAACCTATTAAGAACTTTAGTAGGAGAAAATATTTAAGATTGGGATTCCAAATTGCCTATAGCTAAATTCGCCTATAACAACTCCGTTAACCGAACCACGGGTCTAAGTCCCACTGAGATTGTTTATGGGTACCAACCTAGACAACCTATAAATCTGATCCCTATGAGTCATAAGTATAGAGCATATGAGTTTGCATTTGCATTGGCATCGCATTTACAAGAATTACATAAGGAAATTAAAAAAAAATTTGAACAAAGTAATGCTAACTATAAACTTAATGTCGATCTCAAGAAGCGATTTAAAGAATTAGAAGTTTGAGACTTTGTAATGGTTCAGATTCATCTGGAGCGATTCCCGCAAGGGACCATTAAAAAGTTCCATGCGAGAAGCGTAGGACCTTTCAAGATAACTTCAAAAATAAACAGTAATGCTTATGTGCTAGACCTTCCTGAAGCTTTTAACATTAATCATATGTTTAACATCGAAGATCTAGTAGCCTTCAAGGTCCAGAGTTCAACCCCCCCTAATCCACTAAATAATGAGCCTTGTGTGAACCTACATGGTGAGAACCCTAGCTTACCTCCACTCCCAAATATCCCTATTTTACCCAATGCGGAAAAGGTTGAAGCAATACTTAGTGATGAGATTAACTAATCGAGCTCGATCTCGAGCTCGAGCTCGAGCTCGAGCTCATTAAGGACTAAACGAGCCAGGCTTGATAAGGCAAATACTCGACTCAACTCGACTCGTTTACACCCCTAGTGGCCGCCGAAGGTATCTAGTTCAATGGATAGGGAAACTGGAGACGGAGAATATGTGGATCGATCGCGAGGAGCTGTAGAGGTTGGACCCTGATTTGTTAGAGTGGTACGAGAGTTACAGAGATGCTTACTCGACCGGGCCAAGCTTTCTCCCACCTGAGGAGAATGATGAGGACATCGCTCCGAGATTCCGACATGTGTACCAGTGACAGAATCGTTAATCGACGGCTACGATTCAGAGTATTTACTTTTGATGTATTTCTATGTTTTATTTATTTTTGTATTTTCAAGTTTTCCTAGTTTACCCCTTCGGGTAGTGAGTTCTTATTGTAGCCCTGAGGGCATTCGAGTCCTTTTTCTTTTCTTTGTGATTGAGACCTATATATAGCGGCCTTATGCTTCATAAGAGATTAATAAAAGATTGAATGAAATTTTGATTTTGTCTTCTTCTTCTTCTTGTGTGTGAACACTAGAGAGAAGAGAGAGCTCGAGGTGAGGGCGAGCACAATACCCACCAATCATTTGAAGAGTTTGTGGCTCGTAGTCTATTTTCTTTTCTTTTCCCTTATTCTTTTTCTCCAACCGGCCGGCCTCCCCTACACCTCCAACAACCTGCCGCAAGCTCCCTTCATCCCAACCGCCGACTACTCTTCCCCCCATCACCCAACCACTTGATCCCTAGCTCTCCTGCCCACCCCACCCGACGCCACAAACCCCCTTTCCCCCCCTTGCTGCCGGCCACCACCATGCCCTCCATCATAAGGGTGAATCCAATCATCCTAATGGATTCCTGAATTAGCTCAAGCAAGAAAGGAAGGCGCGGGAATTATTTGAAATTCAAATTTCAAAACTTTCCATATTTGCAAATTCTAAATAAGGAAAGTGTTTAAATTTAAATCCAATTTAAATTTAAATTAGATTGGTTTTAATATTCTCCTTCCTAATTTACAATGACTTGTTTGGAAGCTTTTAAAACCCTCCCCAATCCCCCCCACCTTCCTCTCCTCATGCCATCGGCCCCCATTATTGGGCTCTCCATGGTTTTTCCTATTGAAGCCCTAAGCCATATTTCAATTTGAATTCAATTTTCAAATTCAATTCCCTCCTAAATTATTTAAATATGAAATTAATTTCAGATTTATTGAAAACACCTCACCCAACCCTAAACCCAACTTAGCCCCCACAAGCCTCCTCTCCTTAGTCGCCCCCTCCTCCCCTCATCTCCCTTGGAAATCTGAAATCTCTCATGAGTTTTGGAGCCACGAAAAGAAGACTAACTACTTCCTCCCTTCTACCATCGGTGCATGGCCGACCCTAAGGTCGACCATGAATTCGCCTACAATGCTCAAGGAGAAATCGACATCTTGTTTTCTCCTTTCTATAATCCGAATTGGGATTACGAAGATTTAGTAGAAAGCTACGTAAACCGCATACTCTATTGCCTCGTCGAGACGATTGAAGAGAAACGACCCACGAGCATTGGCAAATCGTCGGCGGACCAACAACTTCTCTTCCTCCGGCTACTTTGATGAACAAGACCCTATGCGTCACTTGTCTTGTGGTGACATCACTAGGGTTGCTTCTACCCTTTCTCCGCTAAACCCCAACTTCAAGATCAAGGGTGAACGAACTCAGGGTGAACACTTTTTGATGTTGCACCGTGAATTTTTTTCGTTGCTATTTTTATTTTTGTTGTTACTTGCCATTGTCTTGTTATTCTCCGTTGTTATGTCTTGCTATTACTTGATATTCTAACGAAAAATTCTAAGAACCCAACTTGGAGAAACATAAGGTTTTAATTAGCATAGTTAACGTTCAAACTATTGTTAATTTCCAAAAGCAATTCTTGTTCACTTGTATGTTTCACATCATATGATCATAGCGGTACCGTTTGACAGAGCGATAATGGCAACAAGGTGTCAAGAGTCAATAAAACTAGAAGCATTTATAGCCAGGAGTGGTGGTGGTTGCTATTTAAAATTACTCAAAGCACCTAAAAGTAGTTTAGAGTGTTCTTAAAAATAACTTGATCTATTTCAAAACAAAAAATAAAAGTAGTTTAAAATACAATAAACAAACATATTTTTTTAAAAAGATAAACAAAAAAAAAAGAAAAAAAGATGCTAAACATATCCTAAATAGTTGAAAAAAAATTCATATAATCTTACCGGCATTTTTTCTCCTAGTATATTAGGAGCATTGCTAGATATTTGCACAATGGGAGGATTGGGCATAATTCCGGTGAAAAACACCTCAAGGCTTACGCCTCGAGCTTTTTTTATGAGACATATACCTTGAGATGCGTCTCACCTCACTAGCATGAGGCGTATGCCTTACCTTACATAATATATATTATTAAAACTTACCTAAATCCATAAGTAAAGCCCCAAACAAATCACACCATAGATGACCTTTATTTTATCCTACAAACTCGAACTACACCACCAACTCATTTAGTCCCAAAAGCTCCACCTATTCCAATAGCCCCACCGATCCCAAAACCTCCACATGCACATATTGCCAATGATGTTGATCAATCGACTGTGAATGAGCTTGGGTGTACGATGTGCTTGAAGTTGAGCCTAATTTTGTGCTCCAGGTCAGAATTCAATTAGTGACCAAGCATGAGTATGAGAACAAACAAAACATAAATAATTCACTAGCTACAATTATTGCCCTGCCACTTAACTTTGAGATACAGAATGCTGAATACTCAGCTACAAATGTTTTATACGTTATTTTATTGAGCCCAGTCTAAGGCGCCATCAATCACTGTTATTATTCATCAAGATCTTATAGAAATGAAGAATATTCAGCAACATCCTATATTTATTCTCGCTCCATCACCAATTGCATGGTTTGACTTTATTCAAACTTTGTCGCCACCACCAATTACCCATGTGATTCTAATTCAAATTGTTAATCAAATACAATGAAAATATAAAAGACGGCATACAAAATCAGAGTCACCAGATTATTTTATAGGTTTATAATTTATTCCTTTGTTTTTTACTTTTTGAAATGTCAATATGCAAGTTTTGCCTTCAACAGTATCATGGCTTCAACCTTAAAACTCTTTCGAGAGAAGCTTTTACGACCTGATTGAATTGATGCAAGATCACCACAACCTCTAGTTTTTCAACTAAATCATCACAACGACCATGTGTCTTTGTGGGCTTCAAAACATGCCTGGTGCTTTATAGTTTTGGACTGATTGTGTTGATCAATATACTCTATAGGGCCACGGAGATCAATGGAAAGCATATTACGTGTATATATATAGTATTGAATATTTCATCACAAGGCCAAGATTGAGCTAAGACTTGAGGAGACTTTGGAAAAGACCGAGCAACGTGGATTGGCTTTGGATGGTATAATGCCAGAGACAAAAGTGGGCATAGAGATCATGATACGATTGAACATAATCATGCTATTGTTGATAATACTATTTATGATTATCATGACATGATTTACCATGATCATGATATTGACGATGAGAATAAACATGATTAGCACGAATTTGTCCCTTTGAATGTTATAAAAAGGCGAGTGCAAAGAGTGGAAAGCAACCTAATGTGCATTCAAAATGATAGGCAAGGAAAGAATGTTAAGAAAATAATATTGAATCGATGCAAAACAACATGATAACAACATCCTCTAGTTGAATGCTCATTACACACCCTAAGTGATGTAGCATAAACGCAGAAATTTGAGGTAATTCTATTGCATTGAAACTAATTCTTTATAGCCATTATTCTTATTGACCCAAAACTTAACGCATATACTTGCAAACCTTTTATATGCCCTATTCCCATAACCAAAAAGTCAAATGCAGAAATTTGAAAATTTAAAATGGCTAACTGTTGAATTTGAACTATTTAATCCCACATAAGAACAACTCAAAATATTGACATATAAACATAACTCCGGAAAGGTGCCTTGCCCAATGTAAAAAAATCTATCACAAAGAAGGTTAAGCAGAAGATAGAATAGATCATTCTTCTAACAAACAACTAATGAGAATACGAATAGAAGTGACAAAAAAAAAGGTAACAACTGTTGAAAAAGAAAATACCATCCCTCTACGTAAGTATCATTCAAGATTTAAAAGAAAATAATATTAAAGAAATAAAAAACCTTCACTCGCATGGAATAATAAGTGTATATGACTTGCAGGTGGAATAAGATAAAATCAAAGGATACCTATAGGCTAATAGATTTTGAAATCTACGCACCTATATCAGTAGAAAAGCACTTGTTGGGTGTTGCTTTCTTAAAATGAATTTTGATGTGTTCAAGGTTCTTGGATCTATTGAAAAAGAAACAAAAATAGCTCTTCTGTCCTGACAATATGAAGAACAAGTCAGTTATCAATTCTAGAAAAAGCTGAAATTTTTAGTGTTGGAAAAATTCAAATCGGATCAACCAGGGACCAAGGGAGCAAACCAACCTCATTCTTTTGAGTATTTGTTCTAGCCTTCAAACAAAATATTCAGCCACTCAATGCCCATTAAGAATCAACGATAACTCCAAAGGAAAACGAGAAAACTGCTGGTTTCAAATAAAAAATCTTGAATTGATAGTTGATCTTGAGTTCTGCCATTTATCGAGTAACCCTTCTCTCATACAACATGAAATTCATGGCCCCAAAGGATCAGAAGAATTCACAATATTAGAACTTGCCCAAAGTCTCTATTGCATTAGCAACAGCTAAAAATAAATACCAATGCTGATGATGGACTACGAGATTGGCAAATCAGATGATCTCCCTACCTTCTAGTTATCAGCTATTTGCCTCATTCAGATGAGAAAATTTCAGAGGCACAAGTTTTGGTCATCAAGAAACAATGATTAAATTAGTAAAGATGAAAAAACCCTCAGTTAGTTAGAAGCATACGTAAACCAACTACAAAAAATTAGGGTGCAGCTTATTTCTACCTTTCTCGAGATTGAGAACCTGAAATTTATTATTGAGGCTTAATATGACCACAAATTTGGCAAAAGGCTTTAGTTGGTTGAAAATATAGCTCCCATTGGAAAACAGCTGCTGCATAAAACTATTCAAACATGATTCATGTCTTTAAGGTTAACACAGAGAACTGAAGTAGAACCACCTATATGATAAGGCATTTATAGGATCTAATTTTCCAACTAAAACATACATTGCATCTGCATAAACCTATTCTAATAATATTATATAAAGCTAAAAGTACAAAGACAGCTTCAAATGACTTATTCAAGTATAATCAGTTGGCCCTCTATTGGAACATACTGTGCAGTATGACTCCATTGACAATATACTCTAATTGTAACTAAAGCATAAGAAGGAGAATAAGAGTTAAAAAACATAAAGAAAGGAATTATTAAAGAAACAGGGTGGTAAGGGGATGGTAAAGTTGATATATAAACTTCCCGTCAGACAAATAATATGGCTTCAAATTAGTCATTGAAGCTCTGCTGATTCAATTTGACAAGCCATCATAGAAGTGAAAAAGATAGTAACGAAAGCAATTTCAACAAAGTCCTTTAAGATCATGCTCCTCTTATTCTTTGCATGCATTCTTTCCCTTATTGATATGATGCTAAATGGTAAAATAAGGAGAGGTGCCAAAAAATAACAAAAAAAATCTTGATTTTAAAATCCTATTTATCAAACCAGCATATTTGCAGGTCAATTAATTATAAAAGCATGGATGAAGAGAAAGCCACCTGCAATGTGATTGCTTCAGTTTATTTATAAATATTGGCATCAAGTTCTTTACAAACATTATTTAAATTGGTATGGACTACATCAATTGCACATAGTCGCAGCTAGAAGTTTATTTAAAAAAGATAAACGTTAATTAGAGTATTACTATATATTACGTCATGACAAAAGGAATGCTAAATTAACTGAAGAGAAGAAAATTCTAGGTCCTTGCAGATTGAATCCTAAATATTCGCATTCTGTATCAGATCAAGTGAGACTATACGGTCAAGTTCCCACAACAAAAAGTATCTAATAAACTATAAGATGGGCAACTTGAGCTAAAATGGCTTTCCATCCACATTTAAATAGAAGGATTTGAAAAGCTGACCGAAATGGTTGTGGAGCTGATGGATGATGAGGGTGGTAATGAGATGAAGACCTAAAAATTACTGCTTTCCTGAATTAAAGGCACAGAACTATGAAAATTCTTCTCAGCAATATGAACAAAGTTTCAAAAAGATGCTAGAATTTCAATTGATGGACAAAAATATTGACAATGTCATCATTCTCTAATATACATTGCCTTGTATTGACCTCTGAGAAGACTTCCGCACTATTGAAGTAAGGGCAAACCTACAATGTACATATTCCTGCCAAAAATAGCTGCCTCTTTTTCATCTATCATACCCCTTAACAATGGAATATATTTCCATAATCATCCAGAATTTTAGAGCTCCCATACCGATAGAAGAGCAGAAACAAAAGGAGAAATAGACCTCATTAGGCAATCAAGATCCGTCAAAGCTCCTTTAGCTGGCAAAATAACAAGTCCAAAAAAAAACAAAAATCATTCTAGGATTTAAAGAGAGAATTATAAAAACAGCTAAAAAAGGAAGAAAGGTTCATACCATAATGCATAACTAAATATCAGTTTATCTATGTTGGTCTCCAGAAATTAATACTAGGGAAGTCTGTTCTGGATATAATTGGAGGGAAGGTATGGCCTGAAGAAAGCAGAAGACAACAAATTATTAGGAACTGTATAATAATGTGAAGTAGATTTTTGTCATTACAATTAAAAGTACCAGGTAAAGGAGTTCCAGATGGTGTCGTGCTATGTGGAGGATGAAACATCATAGAACCTGAAGATGCTCTTTCCATATTTAACATAAAATAACCTGCAACTTCAATAATTACCTCAATTTAATAATCCTATCTAAGGAGGAATATTATCTTCTTACAAGTGACAACACTTATCCAAATAACCAAGTAAAACAAGTGCTTAACGATGCTTTAAGTAAAGGGCTACAATAGTGACTTTCTAACAGATGATACCATCTTGACGTCCAAAAAGACAATGGTAATGAAATATTTGCATATTATTAAGAAATGTTTGTGAAGTACATCCTGATTTTAGCAAAGTTTGGTGCGGATCCATCAACATACATGAAATGACACATACCATCCTGTACAAAAGGTGCACCGGAACATGAAGGTGTTCTCCCCCCAGCCATCCAAGCTCCAGAATTTTCTGAGTTGGCATCACCAGGATGAGGCCTCCAGTGCTCCTCAGCACCATATTGCCTCTGACACTGTGGAAGAGATGATAAGGTGTAAGGGTTATATTGCTGCTGCAATCGTTGTTGTGTGATAGGATTCTCGTAAGATGAATGATTTGATTGCATCTGAGAACTTGGAAGGGGGTGACTTAAGGTTGCCTGTGATGGAAGTGAATGTGAAGGTCTATGCTGAACTGATGCAACACCTTGCTGAAAAAGTTGATTGGGGTGAGAAACCTGAGGCACTAAATATGTGTCATGTTGTCCAAATTCAAATTGTCTGGAGGATGTAATGCCAGTAACAGGCTGAGTGTAGCCAATTCCAGGAGCCACATAATTAGAAGACTGTTGCATAACCACTTCACCTTTCACTCCAGAACCACTAGGGTCTTCAATGGAATTGCTAGTTACCTGGAGTAACTGACTCTCCTGCAAGTAGGTGAGAAAGAAATTTCATACATATTCTAGCACCATATGATTACATACACAAGTTTAAAAGACTTACACTTTCTGTCCTGCAGTATTCCTGAGGAAGAGAAGGATGGCTCTTATATGGACATGGTGATGAAGGCAAAGGAGGGTGAGAGACAGATGATTCAGTTAATAGTGCAGGTAGAGGTACCAATGGAGGTGGTGGAGGGGGTGGCGGCGGTGATCGAGGTGGAGGTGGTGGGAGTGGTGGGGGTGATGATGGAGGTGGGGGTTGAAGAGGAGGTGGTGAAGGAGGCAATGGTGGTGGTGGAGGTGGAGGATCTACAGGAAGAGGAGGAGAGCCTGCAGGTAGAGGTGGGATGACATTTTGATGGTTACATGTAGATTCCTCAGCCAGGTTACATTCTGCATTTAGAGGTGCAAAATTTATGGTATCACTTCTATCCACAAAATTTGCTGGAACATCTTCCATCTCCATCTCTTGTTCCACATTCTCCAAAATATGGTGATGTCTGTCAACGGGATGATTTCCAGAAATATAACCTCCCAAACCAACAACTGCTCCTTGGGGAGAATTATTTGCAATACCCTTAGAGGGACTGCAGCAAAAATCTTCATCTTCTTCTAAAACGTGAGCAGATAGTAGACCAGGAAACTTGAATGTTGCATTGCTGGAAGCATGTAAAGATATTCAATCAGTATTATTATCAGATTTGCCATAAAATATAGAATTCTATCTTCAACATTGGAAAAAAACCATTAATATTCCAATTTAACAGACCTATTCACGAAAATAAATAAACAGAGCTTAAAATAACTAATAAGACATTGCATGTCAAAAGCATAGTTAGGATTAATATTAAAAAGGTAAAAGTAAGAAAAAAAGGGTTTCTTCAAAATGAAGTTTAAACATCACAATTTACAGGAAATTGATTAATAAATTACCTAATATATACAAGCAGCTAAATCAAAATTCGTATAAGTGATACATCAAGCACTATGCCCAACAAATAGAGAAATGCCATAAAATTCAAGCAAGTGTTTACATTGAGAAAACAGAAAGGTAATAAATAATTTATCACCTTCCATACTCATCTACAAGCATGTCTTCCATTTCTCTGATTGGATCATCTACAGATCTTTCAGCACGAGATGGACGCCTAAGAGAAAGCCCGGAAATCAAATCATCTTTAGAAACATCAATTTCTTCCATACAGTGACGAAGAATTGATTCTGGTAGAATTTTCCTCTCCAGCCATAACCGCAAAACCTTTGGCCAACATTACAATTTTATTAGTTTCTTTTATTAACAAGAGTTGCAATAACAAATATAAATTTGACACGGGAATTACCTTAAGACATTGTCGTCGATTCTCACGAGCTGAAGCTCCAGAAGGAGCAGCAGCACCCAAAAGGCGTGGCAATGCTGCTTGCACAACAGGAATATAAGATGACCCTGCAATGCCTGAAATAATTCCAGATAGCAAAGGGTTAATTGATATCCAAAAAAAGATTTAGGATGGCTGATGCTATCTCTCTATACAAATGAGCTATATACATTCCCTATCTCCTTCCTCTCCTTCACACACTCACAATCTCTGCATGTGTGTGTAGCCATATGTATCAATAAATATGCAAGTGCACATGGTTCCAGGATGGGGAAAAATCTGCTTTGATTGATTGAGGTCATAAGAACGTCAAGGAGTATAACCAACAAAAAAACCCAAAAAGCATATAAACTTTTACAGAACATGCAGGAAGGCTTGTGCAAGATCTTACCTTTCTGATTATGTGAGCATTGAGTAATAGAATCCACAAGAAAGAACAGATCTATCCGGCGATAAAAGCTGGGTTCACCTTCCAATTTGCGGATGAGAAGTTCTATGATCTATGCACGTGCAAAATTTCAGATCACTAAAAACTCTTTTACAAACTAGGACTGAAATTAAGCATGACATAATTTTTCAACCCCATAAATCAAGAAAAACAAAATCTTTGATTTTTTCTTACAAAGAAAAACACAGATAAAAGGGATACTGTTAGAGAGCTTACCACTATAAAAGAAAAAGACGTGTGATACCATCAACTTAAAATTTAAGCAGAAAAAGGATTAAGAAAAGGGTCTAGTAATTATTAAAGGACTATAACTGTAAAGAAGTGCTCTGGTGGAACAAAAAGTGGCTATGAAAAAACAGGAGTAACTATTTATTCCAGCATATTGATAATATAGGCATCAATGATTTCAAAATTAAAGAAATACTAACTTGAAATGTTAATTATTAACGTTACACACACCTCATTAGCAATACCATACTTCGCACAGTCAATAGCAAGACGAGTTGCACGCCCTATACTTTCCCTTGTTCGTGACAATGTCTCTATCATTCCCTCCAAAGCATCTCGAGCAACAACAGCTTCAGTGCCACCACTTGAAGAATTGCCGGGTTGTTGGTAACCTGTACAAGGTCTACAATCATAATCCTCATGCTCTTCCAGATTCACAGCAAGACACTGTTGAGAAGCTGGAGGGGAATCAGCATCTGCAGGCACTTGAAACCATTTCTTATCTTTCTGGACATCTACGGTTGAAAAAAGATGTGCAGCAGAAATAAGGTTTGGGCTTCTCCCATGGCTACGATGTGGACTAGAAGCAGAGCCGGCAGAACCATTTCCATTGTATGCATGCTGGGAATGTGCTTGTCTCCTTTTAGCTTGAGCAGCAGCAATAAGATGTCTCATTGACATGGAATCCGTAAATTTGCTCTCAGTCAATGCATCGGTAAAATTGGCCTCCCTAACAGTATCAGATTAGCAGAAAATTAATCTTTAGTTATCTTTTCCCAGAAAAATGTACAAGTGGAAAGAATTACAAAATACAAAAGAACGCATCAGTGAAGATGTACCTTTGGCCTATCAGAACATCCTTCTCAGCACTGCAATCTGCCGAAAAATTGATGTCATGCCTATTTTCAGTATCCACAGTCACCTGTATACCGGATTTCACTTTAGATTTCTCCAAAGATGGTTTATTCTTCTGCAAAATTAACTGACTACGTGAATTGTTTGTGGTTCCCATAGTTTTGATCGAACTATGAGTTTGAATAGAATTCACAAGGGCTGGTAGTTTTGTAATACGAGGCTTGATATCCTTGTGACTAACCAATTTTCCAACATTTCCCGGGCTAATTATAGTTTCAAGTGCAGTACTCTGTGCTCTAATCTCAGGTGCAGCAGTTTCTTTCTCTTTTTGCTTCATGGAATTCTGGCAAGCAAGCAAGTCTATCGCACTTTCCAACCTTTTATCATCAATATTACAGGGGCTAGGAGCTAAAGAACGATTATTAACTACATTTAGAAATCCCATATTATTTTCTGTACTTTCCTTCATCCTAGCGCTAACATTTCTGACAGTAACTTTTTCAGCATTTGAAAGAGGAAGATCTGGAGTAGATTCTATGGAAGATTCCTGCTTTATGTGCACTTTCCCAACAGATTCATGCGCCGTTGAATGTTCCCTCAACAAAGTTCCAGTAGTATCCCGATGAATTGGAGTTCTACAGTCTTCACCATCATCATCATCCTCATCAACATACCGCAGTGCTCTCCTTTTTGGGGGAGCATGTGTACCAAGGGGTTTAGAACTCATCCTTTTAACACCACTGTTGCTCTTCTTACTTGCGTCATCACTGGAGATTGAAAAATTCAGAACATCACCTGATCCTTTACATGCCTTTTTAGCTATATCCGCAATGGTAACTGAAGAATTTAAAACATCATCTGATTCCTTACATGGCTTCACTAAATGTGACTGTTTCATTGTATCATAAGACTCTGCCATGGATTCTGCGTTAATATCAGCTTTTTGAACTCCCAATGTTCTTTTCTTGACACTATTCTTACTCTTGTTGGATGTGAAAGGAGACAACTCACTCTTACTGGAGCATTTAGGCATATCAACTCCCTTGCCATTTTTTGATCTTTTGGTCAAGTGAATATCATCATTATTAACCAGCTTACGTTTTATGCTGCCAGCTGAATCGTCACCCTTAAAGTCTAGAGATGACTCTGGAAGCATTGCTCCATCAGAAGTAGTGGGCTTTTCCTTGAAAACACCTTTAGGTGGCATATCATTTTCAGCTGATTTTTTCTTGGAATTTTTCGAACTGCCATATCTTTTTACAGAGTTAACACGTATTCCTAACTTTTTAGAATCTCCAGAAAATTCTTCACTGATAGATTTAACTCCACCTTCAGAAACAGAAGCACGAGTTGCAGGTGGACGCTTCTTTATTTTCACTTGTCGGACATGATCATTTTGCACTTTCAGATCGACATCCACTTCATTTTTCAGTAAAGCGACTTCAGTTGATATTGCTTGATCATTTGTGTCTTCCTGCCGTTTGCTATCTATAGTTTCCAAATATGAAGTTGGGACCTTAAGATCTCTGTCATCTGTAGGGGGTTTCAGAGAAGTCTCTACAACTTTGTTTACAGGGAATGTTTCACAAACACTTTGGTGGGTGTCATCCAGATGAACAGTAGCTTTTTCCTCCAATATATCACCATCATAAGCAGGTTCAGCTACAGTCGCTCTTACTTCTTTTGGCCTTTTTTTGTTATGAACTGATGATTTATTTCTCTTAAACGACAGGACTGGAGATTCTGGCTCACCGGCAACATCATTTAGCTCAGTTATGTCTGTTCTCTTGCGGCTCTGCGAGCATGGTTCTAAATGCAGTTCACTGATAGAGCCCAATTTTTTATCATTTTCAGAGTTATCAAGGATTACATTCTGAACTTCCAATTGATCCATGTCATCGCAGCTGAGATGTCGTTTACCTTCATCACCAACAGTCGATGAAGATATAGAGCCAAGATCAATCTTAGAAGAGCCTTCCCCCAATTCATTTGACGAATTCTGCAATTTTTCAAAAGCATCACAGATCTCCTCCACAGCTTGAGCAAAATATTTGACAGTTTTACTCTGACATCGAGTTAATAGCTTGCTTTTTGATTCATTGGTAAATATTTCAATGTCAGCTGGGGCAACAAAAGCACTGCAAAAAGAATTCAAAGGAAAATAAGAAAGAAGCAACCATTAAAAAGTTAAAAATTGTGTCTACTGGTCCAAGCAATATGAAAAAAATTAACATGATTTTTCCAATAAGATTAAGATAAAAGTATTACTTGCCTAGACTTGACAAAGTCCTAGTTGGATTCTGTCCTTCGACAATGAGTTGATTCCCCTAATTTTCCTTCTATTTGATTCGCTAACTAGTACAGCTATATCCTTATTATATGCCTTCCCAAAAGAGGCCAAACTATAGTTTCACAAAACAATCCAATCTTCACTTCCAATCAGAATGGAAAACAAATCATAGTGTTGACTACCTCATCTCTTATCACGAAACTAGAATCAGTTAGAAGTAGAAAAGAGCAAAGGCTATGAAAGAGGTTAAGCTGGAAATATAGTGACAGTTCGTTCTTCATATTCATCTAGATCGTTTCGAGATTGAAGTTTATAAAAAGTTTCAGCGTATTCCTCAACTGTTTAGTTTCCTTGACGAAGATTGTTAAATTCTTGGAATAAAATTCGTGAGTGATCTGAAGGTTAAAACTTTCCCCTCATCTTTTCATTCATCCTATCCCAAGTTTGAATTTTATCCTTCCCTCGTCTTAGCCTATTATTTTGGAAATTTCTCCACTAAGTTAAAACATGACCTATGAGTTTTAAGCTAGCAAATTTAACTTTTCTATTATCAGGGATTTCTTTTTGTTCGAAAAGTTTGTCCATTTTTTCTATCCATTCAATGAATCATTCAGGTTGTAATTTTCCTTCGAAGTCATGAACATCAATTTTTATCCCATGACCCCAATTTCTATGACGTCTATTTTGATTCCTAGAGATTTTTTCTTCACTTTCAGAATTTTGAGCATTAGCATTGTTAACATTCAAATTTGTCAAGGTGTTAGCCATATTGTTTATTTGTTGTTGTAAGTTTGCCAATTGTTGCGTCATTTGTTGCCAATCTCCTTTGTTGTTTTAATTAGCCATTTTGTTTCAAAAAAAAACTCACACACCAACTTAGAATATACTAGCCTAGGCTCTGATACTAAAACTTGATGCAGACAAATAGATTAAATGCCAAAGGAGAACACTAAGGCAAGAAGAACTTTTCTCAATTCAACTTTTAGTAAGCCAATACCAAGTAAACCTCAAAACAAATGAAAGTTGGACAATAAATGAAAACAAAAATAAAAATAAAACAAACTACTCTCAGAACAACCAGCTAGTGGTCACCTCACATGCATCGAAATAGTAGGTAAGATAATAAGTGCTTAAAGACATGCAAACCAAAGGTCCACCACAGCAACTTTGGGCCAAAGATCCACCACAGCAACTTTGGGCCAACATCCACCACAAAACTCCTCCGGCAAATGCTAACAAACTGGCCAACCAACACCTTCAAAAGCTTCAGAAGAAAGATACAAGTGGGGTGGAAACTTGTGGAGAGAAGTAGGTAAGAAGCCCGAGACGAAGTAGAAGAGAGGAGAAGAGAAAGTGGATAAAGCTCGCAAGCTATCCAAGAAGAAAACCCTCAGGTTTAAGTAATTTTCACTCACCCAAATTTGCTCCCAAATACCACAAAACAACCACTATTTATAGGAGAAAAGAGGGAGCCAAATAGCCCAAACAGCCGCCCACCCAGAGGAAAAAGGCCAACAGGTAGCCCGATGGAGCAGCACCCGAAGGGCCAGTGGGACAGCCAACGAACAGACAGCGCCAGGGGAGAAGGAACCGGGCAGACAGAGGAAATGAAGGGCCAAAACAGGGGGGAATAAACTCGGTAGCAGCATTAATGAGTTGAAAAAGGCAACAAAACTCAGCAGCCAACTAATCTAGACAGCAAAACCCGAAACAACCAAACCCAACCCAATGAGCTTGGGTCAAACCAAGTCAGCCCACAAGCCTAGGCACCAAAGAAGCTAGCACACCAAAGCAATGCATGTCCAAGAGCACAACCTACACATGATCATAGGGTAAAAAAAATAAAAATCATAAAATTCAAATTACAATATAGTTCAAAATAAAGATTAAAATTGAAATATCCATGCATCACTTATCAATCCTCTATTTCCAGGCATAATAAGCTACATAAGATCTTAGTCCTATTCCTATTTAGCGCATGTTATTTTGCATAATTTCTAATCATTGTATCTTTCATCTAGTTTTTTCTTTCTTAATCATTCAAAGTTAATTCCATCTACTTGTTTTTTAGTGCATAATTTACTCTTCATTGTGCATGTCCAAATCACAAGTCCATTTCCTGCAGTTCAACTACTTTTTTCTCCAACAGTGCTACTCCAATCGTAAGTCCGATATATTCACATTCCAAGTTTTACCAAACAATGGTCACAGCTTTTACTTTTCTGTCACAATCAACTTATCTATCAGAAATTCATAACCCAACACTCGGATTAATAATTATTTATACCCTTTCTTCTTCCCTTCCTATTTCACTTATTTTAGTAGTTCTATGATCAGTCATGTTGCTTGCAACATCAATGTTTATCTATCTCATCAGAATCATGTTGTATGCTATCACTGGGATAGATTTTGATTCAAGCTCAAGCTACACCTATTCAAAGCTACAACTTCTTTTTTTCTTTTTTTTCAAAATCTTAAGTTGACATTCCACCCGATTTCCATGCACAATGCCTATTTCAACATACCATTTTTTCATGTTAACAATGAGTAAATGCGAGACTAAAGAAACTGTACCAAAGAAGAAAGAATTTTGGTACTTCATCTTAAAAGTAAAGTGAGCAAGTAAAGCCTCACTGTCGAATCAGAAGTTTATATCTAAGCGCAGAAAGTAAGCATAAGGTATCTCTACTCACATCTCAGAAGTTCCAAAAAACTCCACAAAGTACTTCCTCGGATCAGGCGACTTGTTCCAATCTTCCGGCCTACATATCTGTACCAAATTGAACAAAAATCAAATAAGAATTCTACCACAAAATAAAATAAAATAAAATAAACTAATAATTGTCCAGAGACTAATAATACAGACATTATACAAACTCCAGCAATTCTTAATCCTACCAATTCCTTCCCAGCCAAAAAAAGCAATGACCAATATATTGCCGAAATTAAAAACAAGCTGAATGAACACAAATGTTGCCTACTTCCATATCACCAAAAATCAAGAAAGAATAAAACCAAAAACCAAAAAAGGCCAAATCCATTGAAAGCGAATCACATTGTAGTCCCCAAAAAATAAAAGAAATACTGTCTATGATATAGAAAAACAAAGAAAAAAAAAATCATCTTACATCCACCGGCACCTCACAACCTCTGCCTTCCCAGGTTAAAAGGAAAATCCCACAATGGATAAGGAGGATTAAACTTTGGGTGGAAAGCACAAATCATCGGACGCACCTTCGCTGGCCACGGAGGGAATCCCTTGACCTTCGCAAGAACAAGATCCCCAAGCTGTAAATCACCCGTCGCCTTGGGACGGTTCGCGCCCCTTTTTTTCCCGGGAGGCATCACGATAGCGGCACAAAAAACCCTAGCCACAGAACCTGCTTCGCTGGACGCAGAAGAGAATTAAAGCCGGGTGAAGATAAGCCAACCCTTAGCCTTAAGATAGAACACGCTTCACGAGATGGTTCAAAACAACAAGACGCCTACGCTGCCCGAGCGCGATTATCGACGGCGATCGGCACTCGGCGGCGGCACATCATTACCATACCACGTCGGGCGCGAGGAACTGCATAGAGCGTACAAAGAAAGATGCGTGAGAAAGAGAGCAGCGGTTTCGCATTAAACCGGCTACAGAATTTTTTTCGGTTCGGTTCGGCTCCGTCGGAAGCCGACCGATGATTGACACGCGGCATAAATCCCTGTTATTTAGAAAAAGGATTAACGCCCTATTTTTTTTGCCAAAAATCTACCTTCTTAACTCTTCTACCGCCTTTATATTGGCGGCTTTCATGCTGCTTTTTATAATATATTTTTTTTAAAATTTTTATACTAAATAATATTTTTGAGAAGTAATAAGAAATTCGTCCCAAACAAATCCTAAATCTAATCCAACAAGTTTGTTCTTAATTATCTGTCCAATAAGTCATAATTAGGCCTCTTTATATTCTTTGCCTCAAACATTTAAAGAGTAAGTATATGATGATATATGATTTCGAATCTCAAACATGCATAATTGTGCCAACTTTGTAGTTGACAAGCTCCATGAATACTTTAGAATTTCAATGGATGCTCCGAATTTTTTTTATTTATCGGTCATAAACTTAAAATTATTCTTCATTACCTATAAACATAATTTATTCTTCAAAAATCATATTTGCTCTCAATAAGATGCATAGATTTTATTTATATCAAAGAAAACTAGAACATGAGTTCATTCTATTAGTTGATCTTTTCAAAGAAGTAGTTATCAATATCTTCTTTATATCAATAATTTTTAATGTTATTTACTAGCTACATAAGAACCATAAAAACTACACTCATTTATTAGATTTAGCTACATCACATAAACGTGTGGTAATATCTAATAGATAATTTAGTAATGAAATACCTATGAACCCATCATCTTCTTTGTCATTACCCTTAACTACTATAAAACTAATATATGCATCATTAGTAGTTATTGGACTAATTAGCCTCACCACATGCTCAATTTAATACCAACACTTTTTCTTTTTTCTTTTTTTGGAATAACTTTTTGTAATATTCATGTTAATCAAGTATTTGAAGTCCCCTCCGCAAAGTTTGAAGAAGATGTAGAAAATGAGTTGATCGAGATAATTCTTATTGATGGTGATAGACAAAATGCTAATAATATCTTGTTTATATAATAATTCTATCTTATATTTTCCCTACATAGTTATAAAATAATAGTGTCATGGGTGTTTGATTCTCTTTTATTTTATGTATAAGTATGACTGATCTTTTAGTATGATAGTAACAAGCTATATAGATGCCATGATATGATGAGTCAAGAAGAAATTATTTTGGAGTGTTTTCTACAAGAAGTTAATAGAATTGGATGATGACCTAAACTTTATCTTGCAATGGAAGATGATGAAAAAACTTTATTGAAGTTTTTTTTATGGCTTATATATGGTTATTTGTATGAGTATTACATGATGATGTTAATCTATGATGGAAGGGCGAATCAAATCCTCTAATGATTTATTATACCTTAATAAAGATGGGGCGAATTTCATGTCTTAAATAAAAAATAAAAATTGATTTGCCTTTGGACTGTTATTATCCTTATGATATCATGGTTGTGATATTGCCCAATAAGTAGATGACCAATTAGGGATTATGTGTAAGTTGTTAATTTCATTTTATTTTTTTATAAACTTTCTCATATTAATAAGAAATTATGCATAAACTAGGTTTGTGTAGAGTCATTGATAATATATTTAATATTTTTTGTAATTTAAGTTTGAGGTAAAAGCTTCCCGTCTAAATATTTTAGCATGAATGTTTCTAACTTGACAATTGCAAATGCTACATAGGGTCTCTCTTAAAGGGGAGGGAGTTTATTGTGTTGGGATATCTTTTCAACAGCTTCAATGCTTCATAAGATAATATTTTTGTGTGTACTCCTTTTATCATCATATGTATTCAAATTATTGATGTGACGTCTAAGGAGGAATACCTTAATTTCTTTATTGTTCACATTTTATTTGATGAGATTTTTGGGCACAATCTTCTTGGTCGACATTTCTTTTGCTAGATAAGTATTCAAACTACTTCTAGTGTGCATCAATACACTACAGAAAAATCGTCAAAAACCGGTGGTTTTTTCCGGCGGCTTAGATGGTTAAACCGACGGTTTTCAAAACTACCGGCGGCTTTTCGACGGTCCTCAAGCCGCCGGTAAAAATGGCGTAGGAAATAATTAGCGGCGGTTTATTTCCGGCGGTTTTATTAGCCGACGGCTTTCCGGCGGCTAACACCGCCGGTGATTACCGGATTTTGTACCGGCGGTGTTCCGGCCGTTGAGCCGCTGGTTATTTTATCGACGGCTAACCAGCGGTCACTTCACCGACGGCATGCCGGAGGTTAAAGCGGCCGTCGTGCATTCAATCAACCGCCGGCTAGCGTCGGTTTACTACCGGTAAAATTGTCGGCGGTTACCCGACGGTCATGGCCTACGGTACTACCGGCGGTTTACATCGCCGGGCTTTCACCAGATAACCGCCAGTGGCCATCCGTAACCGCCGGTATATTTCCGGCGGTGTAAGGAAATTATCGACGGCGTCAATCAGCCGTCCGGTATCGAGGTTTCCGGCGGCCAAACAGCCGGTTGGCCGCTGGAAACCTGTAGTACCTGAAAAAAATTTGACAGCATTCCCTCTATTTGAGGGAGGTTTACCCTAAATTCTAAACCTGTAGAAATAGCAATACATAATAAGAAGTTTTGGGCAACACGTCGCTATATCATCACAACTATATACATAAGCACAAATTAAACAAACAAGTTTACAATCAAACATTAAAAAGTTCTAAATAAGTTCATCAAACATAAAACAAGTTCACAAGTTCTAAATTTAATAAGGTTACAATCACAAGTTCACAAGTTCTAAATACAATCATCAAACATAAAAAAGATCTAATTCTCAGATGTATCCTCACTGTCTGGAGATGGTTGCTCCTCTTGCTCCTTCTTTCTTTGATTTTCAACTCTGTAGAATTGCAGTTTTGCTTGCATTTCATTTTGAACCTTTCTCATTTCTTTAATCTCTATAGGTTTAAGTCGTTAGTAAGCCGCCGGTAATATTGAGAGCCGGCGGTTTATCCGGCGGTTACATAACTGTCGCTATTACCGGCTGTTTAACGTTACAAAACCCCCAGTTAGGCCGCCGGTAATAGCTGACGGCCAAACCGTAGTTCTTACCGGCAATCCTATAACCGCCGGTCATGACCACCTGTAATCGGCATTTTTCCTGTAGTGATAAGTGTTGAGATAGTTGCAACTTAGTTCTTGATTGTTGATATTCATGCAACATGTATGTTTTTTATGATTCCAAATATTATTGCTTTGATTATTATTTCTCCTAACATATTTTAGATGCATTGTTTTGTTGTTCGTGTGTACTAACATTTCAGAAAAATCATACTCTGAATTATTGAAGACTTTAAATTAGATTAGTTTAGGATTTATTATAAATAAAGTCTGTATTTTTATTTTATTGAGTATGAGATAGTGTGATTGTTCTTGAACTGTTCGTACATATGAACATATGATCGTACTATACGATCGTGTATGGTCAAAATGGATAATTTCAATTTTCTTGGATGGTTTCTTATGTCTTTGATATAAAAGGTTCTATAAAATTGACGTGAAAAAGAGTCTTTTTCATGATTTTTCAAGGGTAATTGAAAGAGAGAGTGTGGAAGAGTGTTTGAGAGAGATTTCTTGCAAATGGAGTATGAAGGGTTCACAAGATTGCTCAAAGGTAAGGATCTCTTTGTGTTTTTGATTATCACTCTTCTTTTTATCTTTCTAGTTACTCGTGAGAAGATCTTTGAAGAGGACGATGATACTCTGTCGATACTTGGAGGATGTGAACAAACGATGGTACTCTGTCGACACTTGGAGGGTGTAAATAGATGACGGTACTCTGCCGATACTTGGAGAGTGTGAACATATGACGGTACTCTGCCGACACTTGGAGGGTATAAATAGATGAGGGTTCTCTGCCGACACTTGGAGAGTGTGAAAGGAAAACAGTTTTCTACCGCACTAGGAATTGGTGGAATAGATGATTTATAAAGGCTTATCTGTCTTACTGTGGGGGCTAAATGAGAGACAATTTGGTAATAGTGTTATACCTGAAGAGGGAGTCTTCAGGGAGTGGATGTAGGTCATGTTTTGATCGAACCACCATAAATCTTTGAGTCTTTTAATTTTCACATTTATTTATTTATTGCAAGTTATTTACTGTGGTTGAAAAGTTTATTTTAAAATTTAAAATTAACTTGCTATAACATTCAAAATAGTTTTTGATTTAAAAATCTAAGAAAATTATTTAAATTACCAATTCATCCCCCCCCCTCCTCTTGGTTAGTCTTGAGACAATAAATTAGATTTAATAACCTAATCAAGAATCAACAATAAGCTCATCTATAACAATTTGTTCCTTCACTTTATAAAAAATATTAATATCAGAGCAAACTATCTACTTCATTAATGATGATTAGAAAGGCATAGGTTAGAGTTCTCTAAGAAAAACATCTTATAATAACTTAGGATTTAGTCCAAATCCTTGACAATCTTCATAAATAAAATATTTGAAATTACTCATTTAAATTTCTCCTGAATTTTGGTGGATACCTAACAGATGGGAAAAATTCTTGACAATTCTTTGATTCCTATGAATTGTTCGATAAAATTTTGATGAGATGGGTAAATTTATGGATGGTTCTACGTGTTAAGATAGTTGCTATTTGAATGCTTTACATTTTTTGCATCTTATGTAAATTTGATGATTCCAAACATTATTGTTCAAATGTGTAGTTATCTCCTAACAATTTTAGAAGATTTGTATTTGCTCTTGTGTGTACTAACATTTCAGGAAAAACGAACTCCAAACTACGAAAACTTCAAATCAAATTCAGAATGAGATACTTTGTAAAATTTGAAGTTTGCATTTCTTTGAAATTAAATTGAAAGGGAGTGAGTGTAATTGAGTGAATAAAAACATACACACACATAAGGAGATCATAAAAAATGTATACTGATCGTACTGGACGATATCCGTTCGTACGGGACGATCAGACAGTTATCTCCTATTGAGCACATGGAATGAATAGGAACTTGCTTAAAAATTTTTCTAAGTCCTATTCGTCCAGGACGAATTTTACAATCGTCCAGGATGATTGGTTCTCTGTAAAAATTTTATCCAGACGAAATTAAATTATCGTCAATGGCGATTGGTCCTTTGGAAAATTTTCGTCCAAACAAAATTAATAATCGTCCAGGACGATCTGGTCTCTAGAAAATTTTCGTCCAAACGAAATTAAATTATCATCCATGGCGATTGGTCCTCTGGAAAATTTTCGTCCGGACGAAATAAATAATCGTCCAGGACGATCGGTCATCTGTAAAATTTTTGTCCAGACGAATAAATTTTCGTCCAAACGATTAACCGACTTAGAACGGTTTTTCAGCAGTTTCTAGAACCGACCTTGTAATAACCGTTCGTACCGGAAGAACCTAGTTCGTACGGGACGATCAGCT
>NW_021318832.1:1052156-1149893 GCF_001605985.2 Dendrobium catenatum | reverse complement strand
AAGGCTTCTCCGCCTAGCTGTGGGGGCTAAAGGAGAGTCACGATTGTAGTGCAATACTCGGAGGGCGCCTCCACGGAGTAGATGTAGGTCGAGTTGACCGAACCACTATAAACCCTTGTGTTCTTATTTTTTACTGCTTCCGCATTTATTTTCTTCCGCACTTATTTTTTGTGGTGATTTGGTTTGTATTCGTGCTTTGCCTAATTTTTTTTTAAAAATACCAATTCACCCCCCTCTTGGTTAGCCTTGGTCCAGTTCTATAGGGCTTAATATCCCTAACGAACTTTCAATCATAGTCGGTATCTTGACACAGGATATGGATTTTATCTCCTATGGTAGATAGTTACAGGAGTACTTGGTAGTCTTGATATGTAATTTTGATAGGATATCTATTCACATAAGACTGAAGTACAGTAAAGGAGAAATTTATATAAAGAATAGCGAAAAATTCAAATAGTAGCTCAGAGTTGAATCGTATGGTGAGAGTGAGGATAAAGGTCAAGGAAGTATGTGCAAACAAATTGAGGACATAATAGGAGAGAATGCAAGGGTTGACAGTACGGGATACAGTGATCCCAGCCATCTTGTACCTCTGATAGGCGGCTTGGTCGGCCGCCTCAGTGAAGCGAGGCTCCAGATTCACCCTCGAGGAACTACCAAAAGGCATGTGGGAGCACTTATCACCAGCCATGATTAAGTAGACAGGGAAACAGGGAGGCAATCCAAAATTTAAAAAGAATCAAACAGATCATCTAGAATAATCGCATAATCATCTAGGACAATCGAGTGCAATAATTACATCCGGGATGATTAGTCAAAAAGGCGATAAAGTCATCCGGGATGATCAAACATCATCTGGGATGATAAGACATAGGCAATCGTCCTGAGGAGTCACTCTGTATAACCATTGAAAAAGAGTATCGACAAGGATGATTTGGTGGATCGTCCGGGATGATATGCAATAATAAATACTACCAACCAAATTTAAAGATGTTTAAAGCATTGCCACATGTATTATCCATGATGAAAATGTGTATCGTCTGGGATGATAACTAATAATGGATCGTACAGGATGATAACTAATAGGTGTATTATCTAGGATGAATAGGTGTATCCTCCACGATGAATAGGATGTATCGTCAAATTTAAAGGGTTTAAATGCATTGCCACGAGTATCATACAAGACGAATAAGTGGATCATACGGGCTGATTACCAATAATTGAGTGAATATAAAGAACATCATCCTGGACAAAGAGGATTGTCCAGGCCGATCACAGTAAGCAAAGTAGGATAAGATCAGATCGTCCAAGACGATGATAAACAGAAAAACATATCAGCCGTTAGATAAAAGATTTAGGAGAGGATTGAATGTATCGTCCATGATGATAGGACCAAAAAAATGAAATTCAAAAGGCGAATGTAAATGATTAGAGAAGGCCCCAAAAAAATACAATAATAACAATAAAATATAAAATATAAAATACGAAAAGACAAATTAAAAATGTATAAAAAATAAAGTTTTTTTAATCAAAGAACAAATATGATAAATTCTCCATGTGATTGAATTTAAAGATTTATAAATACAAATGAGTTAACATCATCGAAATCTAAAAATGGTAGAATATCTGATCATGTTAAACCTATCTCAGACTTCTCTCAGGGCCAAATCGTCTTTTGAAAATAAAAGACCTAACTCAGAAAAACTAATTAGATAAGAAAAAGAAATCCGTTCAAAACTTGGTTTCATAAAAATATCTTATAGAATAATATACCAAAGTTATTTTTCTCAATCAAGAAATTTGAAATCAAGCATTTGAAAATATCAAGTGACAGATGAGTACTTCTAAGTTTTAAAAGTTTAAAAGAGAAGAAAGCTTTCTTTTGATGGGCTCATTTTATGCCTCTTTTTAATTTGGCGCACTTTGTGCATCTTTTGATTTTTGATACACTTTGTGTATCTTTCTCAATTTGGCGTCATTGCGCATCTTTTTATTTGGCATCATTGGCCCTTTTTTGTTTTTGCAAGCTTAGATCCCTTTTCAAAACTCTTAAATACTCTCAATTATGAGTATATCCTCCACATGTTAGAGAAAAAAACTTACTCTCTAATATAAGGATGAATAAACCACAAAATAGACTCAAAGTCATATGATAAATGCAATGATAAGATTTCAAAGAACTTGAAAGTAATATAAATACTTTGAACATTATACATATAAGATAAATTACTGTAGCAAGATAGAAAAGATCTCAATCGCAAAGTCCAATTGTTAATTTGAGATAGACTTTTATTTAGAAAATAAAACTACATCAGTAAAAGAGGTTAGAGGGAGGAAAACAATCAATGGTGTTTCTCCTTTTAACTGATTTAGGGATGTTAGACAATGACTAAAAATTTCAAAAAATAAAAATAAGGCATAAAATATCATTTCAGCTATGACCAAAATGAAAACCAAAGTAAAAACAGCAGAGTTGAAAATATTACAGAATAAAAATAAATAATAATCACTACAAAAAAACTAAAAATGAAAGAACGGAAAATAAAACAAACTATTAAACAAGAAATATGCAAAATAGAATTTATTAAGCAGCAAGATTATGCAATTAAGAGCAGGGAGCCTCCACTGTTTAAGTACTATATGCTCTCACGAGGACTTTTATGAGAGAAAGCCTACAAAATCATCAAACGTTAGATTTAGGAACCCAAACATGTTTGGGTCCCTTCTTATGAAAAGAAGAATGCAATGCATGTGTGTTATTCTGTGAATCATGCAATTTGAGTCTCCACACCCAATGTGTATTATAGTAGACAGTGCAAGTGTGTGAGATGTGCCCTAGCATGCCACATGAAAAATATTTAACTCCAAGAAAAGGATTCACTAATATGTTCAGGTTATAATGCATCTTCCTAGGTTTTGACTATAGATCAAGTGTGGGTGTTTTCCTATTCTTCTCAAGTGCATTCAATTCAGCTTTAAACCTCAAGTTAACACTTCCTAAAATGGCATTTTTAACTCTCAAATAGTGCTCCGTATGCTCAGACTCTTCATAATAAGTTTTAAAATTAGATTCAAGTGGGGTGTATGATACTTTCAATGAATCATGCTCAACAATCAACTCAGAAAACTTTTTATTCAACTCATCAAACTCATCAAGTAATGCCATGTGATTATTATCAATTTGAGTGTGATCTTTACTTAAAATTTCATGCTCTTTTTGCAAATTTAAAAATTCCAATTTTAGACAAGCAGGAGTTTTCTTAAGTTTTCTATATGATGCATAAATATTCTCACAAACTTCAAGTAATTGATTATAGGTTGGTTCATATACCTCTTCTTGATCAGACTAACCAAGATGATCACCCATCAAGTATAAGTTTGTTGTCTCCTTTTCAGCTTCAGTCTCAGATGAGTCAGATGCAGAATCCGCCCAGAACGCTTTTTGAAACTGCTTCTTCTCCTTCTCTTTTTTGAACTTTGATTTCTCCTCACCCTTTTCCTTGCTTGGGTGATTCTTAAGTGTAGGACAATCAACTTTGACATATCTAGGCTTTCTGCATTTAAAACATACAACATTAGAAGATTTTTTATAATTTTTACTATACTTACCTTTATTCCATTTTTGATGGTACTTGTGATTCTTCCTTAGAAAGCTTTTAAATTGCCTCGTGATTAAGGAAACATCTTCACTTTTAGACCCAAAAGAATCATTGTCCGTGTTGTTGGTCTTCAACGCTATAGTTTTCTCCTTCTTTCGCTCATCTGCATCAAGGTTTCTTTGATTCACCCATTGCTAGTAAGCAAGGAGTGATCCAAGTAAGTTATCAATCGAATAAGTATTCAATTCTTAAGATTCAGTAATTGCAGTGATCTTAGCATCAAAGAAAGAAGGCAAACATCTCAACATTTTATTCACTCTTTCATAGTTAGTTAGCTCTCTCCCTAAGGCATGCAATTAGGTGATAATGTGAGTAAACCTAGTATACATGTCAGAAATTGATTCAATAAGTTTCTTACAAAAAAAATTTTATTGTCATGCAATAAAATATTCAACCTAGATTGTTTAACTTCATTGGTTTCTTCATAAGTAATATACAATATATCCCAGATTTCTTTACCATTTACACAAGTTGAAATACACATATTATCTTCCGATTTCAAAGCATAGAAAAAATAGTTCAAACATTTTGCATTATGTTGCGCTAAATCTCATTCATCAAAAGTCCATTCAGTAAAAGGAAGCTCAATTTAAATGTCATTGATTTGATGTGATGGAGGTGTATAGCTATCCTTAACAAGCATCGACATGCGATATTCAGGTGATTGTAAAAAATAAACATGTGGGTTTACCAAAAATAAAAAAAAATATTATCAAATAAAGGTGATCGTGTAATAAAATAACCTTCCACAATATTACGATTACCAAAATTAGCCATGGATCAAAATTCAAAAAGTTTTCAAACTTAATTTTATGAACCTGGCTTTGATGCCACTTGAGAGTGCTCTGAAAGCACTTAAAAGTTTGATAAGGATGTTAAGCCCTAATGAACTAGTTCCAAGGATAACCAATAGGGGGGTGAATTAGTATTTTAAAAATTTCTTTATTTAAGCAAAAGTACAAACTCAAACCAAATCAAAATTCACCATAAAGTGCAGAAATTAAATCAAAAAAGCAGTAATAAAGAACACCTGATCATCCCAAACAAACACCTGTTCATCTGTATGACCATCTAGTCAAAAAGCCTATATGAAAGATTGCTTCGTAACATGTGTGATTACGAAAAGTTATTTCATTTTGAACTTTTTTATTCGTCCATACGAAAGATTTTTTGTCCCGTACAAATTGATGTTCGTGCTGTACGAACTTATTTTCGTACGTACGAAGGGTCATTTTTCTTTAAATAGGAGGACTTTAAAATTCGTTTTCATTCACTTCAACATCCTTCTTGAATCCTTTTCATCTTAGAAATGGCCAGTTCTAGCAAACGCGGTAGAGTCTCTGAGGAGTCGTCATCCAGTGGTGGAGATAAAAACTTTTTGTTCAGAGCAAATGAAGATTCCTACTATTGGTTTGTCGCCGCAAAGATCACTCTCTCTAGACTTTCAATACAAGATGATATCCCCTTTTAAGTCGTGCCTCTATTTGTTGCAACTCAGTTCTCCTTCATTTTAACTCTGATCCATGCATATCATAGGGAAACCTTTCATTACTTTTTAGAAAATATGAGGTATAGTGAGGATGAGCAAGATAACTTCATTTGTTAACAAGAAATCGGTAGATTTTATCAAGGAATATATAGGAATTTTTTTTGCATCAAAGGACTCAGGGGATAAGAGCACACACTTTGAGTTCCTAATCAGACTATGATTGGTCTGAAATAAATAAGACTCTCAGAGGTGTCCCTCAAGTCTCTCACTTGGCTAGATTATATATTTTGAATCAGAATGCTAGGATTATCCAACATGTCCTTAGAACTTCAATCATTCCTAAGGCTGGTGATCACATTAATATTACTTCTCTTATGTTTATAGTTTCATATTAAATTGTGACTGGACAACAAATTGATGAAGCCTAACTCATTCTAGATTACATTCATAACCTTAATTTAATTGGGTTTTCTTCTCATAGTAGAAAGAAAAATATTGCTCTAGGATATCTAGTGACCTATATCTTAGAAAGGAAGTACAACATTATCCATTCTGTTGTTCTCACTGAATTTCCAATCTTCTTCACTGATGCCTTCTTTCGATCTCTTTTTGGGAAGAATGACAATACTAGTGAGGATACTGAGGAAGAAGGGGGAGCATCTACACTTACTCATGGACCTGACTTTCAGGAGATGGTCCAATACTTTGACCGGTTAGAGAGTCATTTTGATCAACATTTTAATCAACTTCAGACTCACATAAACCAACAGGATGCACAGTACCAACAAGACATGAGTTGAATCCGAGGCCAGTTCGACTCGGTGAACACTAATGTAACTATGATGAATAGCTATTTATCTATCTTCAACCAGCCTCCTCCTCTAGATTAGGGACCTTCAAAGTTCTAGATGTACGTTTTTGTGATGTCATTTCTAGTCCTCTCTAGATGTGAGGGTATCAGTGTTTATGTCTTTCTATTGTACTTATTTTTATTGTGTTTGTTGTGATGTTTTTATGTTATTTTTATTGATATCAATCTACTTCAATGTATCTTATCTTTAATTGATATCAATAAAAAAATGTCTTATTTTGATTAGTTGTATTTGTTTGTTTACATGAAATATGTAGTTGCCTATATGATATTTCTATTTTAATTGATCTAAAAAGTGTTATAAATTAACTTGCATTACATAATTAATTTTATAATGAAATCTAATTATTCAAAAATTTAAGTTAACTTATAACTCAATCAAGTTAAGGAAATCAATCTCATGCTCTTTTTAGGTAAATAAAGTATAAATATTATTATTGTAATTATGATGTCTTATTATTTTTTTATTTCTCTTTTGAATATAATTATCTTTGTAATTAGAGAAATTTGATTTTTTATATTATTGATTTTGGAAAGGTCAATTAAAAAAAAAGGATATCAAAATGAAATGTACAATGTGTACACAAATCGAAAAAATGCGCAATGGTTCTCAAATTGAAAAGAGGCACAAAATTAGCCCAAATACAGAAAGATGCACAAAGTATGCCCCAAATATTTGAAAAGATGTGTAATGTCGCCACTTGAATATGTTCTTTCCTTTATTATTTAATTTTTATATTCAAATCAATCTAATATTGAAATATATTTTATTTAAAAATTGAAATTAATTAATCTTCATTTTATCACTTTTACAATAATTTTTCTTATGAAATTGTCTAGAATGCTTCATGACCTTGATCACATTTTTTTATCTAAGTTATGCTTTAATTTAAATATTTTGAATCTTTCTTTTTGATCTAATGGTAATTAACTTTGTTATTGCAATTATATTTCAATCTCTTTTAAGATCAATTACTAGGGTTTCTCATATGACTTCTTTCATTTCTTCCTTCTTTTTTCTTTTTTGTTATTGTCAAAAGGGGGAGTTAATATTTTTTTTTTTTTTTTGTATTTTTGTGTGGGGTTCTTGTTATGTTTGTGTTTTGTATTTTTTTAGGATTTAGGATTTTGGTTTTGTTTTGTGTGTTTTTAAAACAAAAAATATAAAAGATATATATTTTTTGTATTTTTCATGGAAATTCCCTATATTCATATATTTTATTATTTTAGGGAGAGCTAAGGAGAATTTTAGGGTATTCAATTTTACTCAAATAATAATTGTTTTACTATCATAAAAAAAGGGGAGATAGTTGCAACTTAATTTTTGATTGTTGATATTCTTGCAACATATATATTTTTTATGATTCCAAATATTATTGCTTTGATTAAAATTTCTCCTAACATATTTTGGAATGCATTATTTTTTATGTTTGTGTATACTAACCTTTCAGGGAAATCATACTCTGGATTGTTGAAGACTTCAAATCAGATCAGTTTAAGGTTTATCATAAATGATGTTTGTATTTTTCATTTTATTGATTCTTAGATAGTGTGATTGTAATTAAGTAACTGTGCACACACACACTAGGGGAGAGTTTAAAATTTGCAAATTTTTAAACTGATCGTACTGTACGAAGATATTTTATACGGGAAGATTTGTTCAGTTATATTCCCATGCGAGCATTGAAATGAACAGAAAGTAGAAAATTTTTCTAAGTATGGATCGTACTGTAAGATATACCAATCGTATGTATGACATCCAGGGTACAAATTGGACAGGTCGCTTTTCATTCCGACAAATTCAAAGTTTTTATGAACGGTTCGTACCGTATGATGTCATCATCGTACATACGCCATATAGTTTATGAGTTGGATGGGTCCCTTTTCATCCCGACCAACTTAAAAATTTTCTTAACTAATCATACCGTATGATGTCATCATCGTACGTACTCCATCCAAGATAAAAAAATAGTGGGGTCCCTCTTCATCCCGACGAAGATGAAAATTTTTTTCTTATTGTTCATACAGTACGAACTGGGTTCATACTGGACAATCATTGTGTACAAAAATTTTTTATACCAATTTACATAAGGTTCATACACAATAGTTTTTGAATTGTTCGTATGTACAAACATACGATCATACTGTACGATCATGTACACTCAAAATGGAAAATTTCAGTTTTCTAGATGGTTTTTTGTGTTCTTGATATAAAAAGTCTTCTAAATCTGACTTGAAAAAGTCTTGTCTTCGTGAATTTTTAAGAGCAAGTGAAAGAGAGTGTGGGAGAGTGTTTGAGAGAGATTTTTTGCAAGTGGAGTGTGAAGGGTTCACAAGGCTACTCAAAGGTAAGAATCTCTTTGTGTTTTTGGTGTTTACTATTCTTTTCTTCTTACTAGTTTCTCGTGAGAAGATCTATGAAGAAGATCTGATACTTTACCGACACTTAGAGGGTGTTAAAGGATGATGGTTCTCTGCCGACACTTGGAGGGTATGAAATGACGACGGTTCTCTACCGACACTTGGAGGGTGTGAATAGACGATGGTTCTCTACCGACACTTGGAAGGTGTCAGAAGATGACGGTACCAAACTAACACTTGGAGGGTGTAAAAGGACAATGTTTCTCTACCACACCGGGGATTGGTTGAAGAGAGTTTTGTAAAGGCTTATCCATCTTGTTGTGGGGGAAAAAAGAGAGTCACTTTGGTAATAATACAATACCTCAAGGGGGAGTCTTCATGGAGTGGATGTAGGTCGTGTTCAATAAACCACTACAAATCTTTGTGTCTTTTAATTTTTGTATTTATTTACTATATGTTATTTTTGTGATTGAAAATTTTATTTTTAAACTTAAATTAATTTTCTACGAGATATAGATCGGTTTCCAATTTAAAACTTTTACCAAGAGTTTTTTTAATTACCAATTCACCCCCCCCCCTCTTGTTAGCCTTGGTACAATAACTTAGGTTTAACAACCTATAAAGAATCAACAAATTCTTACCACCAATTCTTTTTGAGGCACAAGTAATAATATTGATGTTTTGAATCTGGCTACAGGAATTATAATTTTGATGATAACAAATATTTTTAATACTTCTATTTTTCTACGATTGCCTTGTCTACTTTCATTTCAGATCCACAAGATCAAATTACAAAACAAGCCAGGTTAAGATTGGATAAATTAGGACTAAGTCAGTCTGTAAGTACACGTCAAGGATTTTTACCTTTTCTTGAGTCAATTATAAATAACGTGGGTCCTGATGTTAAGTAACCTTGCATAGACACACTCAAAAAAAAGTTTTATCTATTTTAAGAGTTCTTTATTTTTATCATATCATCTAGGACGATCTCAAATCACCATGGACAATCAGTTAAAAATAGAAACCCTAATTAGGGTATGCTGGTTAACACAGCGGCAATTAAACAAATTGCCCTATATTATATTAGCATCATCCTGGATGAAAGCCTCTAAACAGAAAGACTCAACTGCTAAATTCTTTTAGGCATGTTTTATTTTTGAACATCAAGCAGGACATCATCCTGAACGAAGCACTACAATAATGCCTAAATTAATGTGGTAATTAAGGAAAGTAATTAAGGTTTAATTATATGATCATATCATCCGGGATGATCGTAGGATCGTCCGGGATGATCGGTTAAACAAACCTTAGTTTCTTCCTCGATGACCAGAATGAGGTTCTGAACGATGTGTATTATTTTGCACTAATCATTCGGGATGATCCCAAATCATCCTGGATGATCAGTTAATTTTGCATCATCCAGACATAAAATCTAGGCGATGTAGTGGACAATATTTGATATTTTGAACTAATTATCTGGAATGATCGTGAAATCGTCCTAGACAGTCAGTTTAGTTTTTCATCATCTAGACATGCAATTAGGGTGATGTTATGGATGATACTCAATAATTTTGAACTAATTGTATAGGACAATGTCCTATCATTCTAAATGATCAAAACAAACAAGTCCTTTAATCATCCAAACTCTCCCAAATCATCCTAATTGATTGAGTTGAATTTATACTAATCGTACATGATGACCTTTTGATCGTCCTGGATAATCTATGTCGACTTATTATAATTAAGTGAAAATTTGAAGCTCTTCTATATAAGATCTCTTGTTTATCCAAGATTGTATCTTTTGTTACTGTCCTGACCTGAGAGAGCCAAGAGGAGAGGAAGAGAAAGGGAGAAAGAGAGGATCTTATGAGGGGGAGTTTATGAGGGTTTCATAAAATTTGCTATAAGAAAGGATTCACATCGTCTTCTTCGATCGTCGTCCATGGTTCTTTGGAGGTTCTAAAGAGGTCTACTTCAGCAATTGGTCGAGGTTCTCTGTCTGCTTCAGGAGGAAGCAAAAGGAATTGGGTTCTCTATCTGCTTCAAGAGGAAGCAAAAGGAGTCAGGTTGTTTGTCTCATCGGAGTCAGTGGAAATGCGATTTGTGCAGGCTTCTCCGCTTTGCTGTGGGAACAAAAGGAGAATTACTGAGTTTAGTGCAATACATGGAGGAAAGGCTCTGGGAATGGACGTAGGTCAAGTTGACCGAACCACTATAAAATTCTAGGTGTTCTTTTTTATTGTATTTCCACATTTAATTTATGCACTTTTTTCTTATGGTAAATTATTGTTTGGTTTGTGATTTTAAAATATTTCAAAAGATATTTATATTTGGTTTAAGAAAATTTTAAAACACCAATTCACCCCCCCCCCCCCCCCCCCCCCTCTTGGTTAGTCTCGAATTAGTTCATAAGGGCTTAACATCCCTAACAAACTTTTAAGTGATATTAGAGCATGATTCATAAAATTTAGTTTTTGAAAACTTTTGAATTTTGATCAATGGCTAACTTCAATAATCGTAATGCTGTGCAGGGTATTTTATTGCATGATCACCTTGTTTTATAATTAAACTTTTGATTTTTTGAAAACTCATATGTCTACATTTTTACAATCAATTGATTATCACATGTGGATGCTTGTTAAGGATTGATATTCACCACCAACTCGTGAAATCAATGGCATAAAAACTAAACTTATTTTTCCTGAATGGATATTTGATGATAGGGATTTATCATAACTTAATTTAAAATGCTTAAACTATTTTTTCTATGCTTTAAAATTTGAAGATTGCATGCATGTCTCAACTTATGCTACTGGTAAACAAATATGGGATAGATTATGTATTGCCTATGAATGAACAAATAAAGTTAAGCAATTTAGATTGAATATCTTACCACATGACTATGAACTTTTTTGCATGAAATCTAGTGAATCAATTTCTGAAATGTATACTAGGTTTACTCAAATTGTAACCTCATTGCATGCCTTAGGAGGAGAGCTAACCAACTATAAAAAAGTTAACAAAATTTTGAGGCGTTTATCTTCTTCCTTTGATGCTAAGATTACTATAATAACTAAATCCAAGGATTTGAATACTTATTCTATTAATAACTTACTTGAGTCACTCATTGCATATGAGCAATGAGTGAAACAAAGATAACTTGATGCAGGTGAGCAAAAGAAGGAGAAAAATGTGGCACTGACAGCTAATGATACATATACTAATTCTTTCTGGCCTGAAAGTGATGATGTTGCCTTAATCACTAGGAAATTCAAAAGCTTTCTAAGGAGAAAACATATGCACCATTAGAAATGAAATAAAGGTAGGGGTAGCAAAAATTTTAAAAATTCTTCTGATAAAGTTTCTTTTGAATGTAGGAAGCCTGGACATGTTAAAGTTTATTGTCCTACACTTAAGGCTCACCAAAGCAAAGAGAAGGGTGAGGAGAAATCCAATTTTAGGAAGGACAAGAAGTAGATTCAAAAGGAATTATGGGTGGATTTTGCATCTAACTCCTCTGAGATTGAAGCTGAGGAGGAGAAAACAAACTTGTGCTTGATGGCGGATGATCATCCTGGTCAGTCTAACCAAGAATAGGTATGTGAACTAACCTACAATAAATTACTTGAAGTTACTAAAAAAATTCATACATCATATAGAAAACTTAAGAAATTGCATGGTAGCCTGAAGTTGAAACTTTTAAATTTGTAAAAAAAGAGCATGAAATTTTACTTAAAGATCACTCTATAATTGATAGCAATCACATGTCATTACTTGATGAGTTTGATGAGTTAAATAAAAAGCATTCTGTGTTGGTCATTGAGCATGATTCATTGAAAGCATCCTACACTGCACTTAAAAATGATTTTAAAACTTATATTGATGAATCTGAGTATAGAGAGTACTATTTAAAAGTTGATAATGCTGTTTTAGAAAGTACTAACTCATTTTTTTAAAAAACTGAAAAACTTCATGCAAACCGTTTAAATCAACCGCTAATACGCTATACGATTCATCCTTTATGAAGTTAATTTCGTACAGATGATTGTCACACAAATTTTTTAAACCATGCTTAAAAACAAGAATTTTGATGTGAAATTTTTTTCTTATACACAAATTTTTCATATCAACAATCAAAACAAGAAAATTTAAAACAATACGAACAAAAACAAAACACATATGAAAAAAACACAAAATAGGATTTTTAGAAATGAAATAGCACTAGTGTTATCATAATAAATGAGAATAGTGCCTATTGTTAATCTTAAATCAATCAAATATTATTTTAATCAAGTACTTGTGCCATACAACTTTCTAAGGCAATGTATTCAGCTTCAACAGTATATAGGGCTACAGAATTTTATTTTCTACTAGACCAAGAGACTAAAGAATTTCCAATAAATTGATATGTTTCAGAAGTGCTCTTTCTATCAACCCTACAACCTGCAAAATCCAAATCTAAATATCCAATTATTTCAAATAAAGAGCCAAACTTAGGATACCAAATTCCTAAGTTTTGAGTTCCCAATAGATACCTTAAAATCCTTTTCACTGCTGTCAAATGTGATTCTTTTAGATCTGATTGAAATCTAGCACATAAACAAACCCTAAACATGATATCGGGTCGGTTAGTTGTCAAGTAAAGCAAAGATCCAATTATCCCAATAAATTTTTTTTTATCAAAAATTCCTTCATCTGATTTTGGATCAAATTTTTCTAAGGTAGATTTTCCATTATTATGTATGAACACCTTATATCCAAAGACATGTAAATGTGACAAATTTGGTGTTTTTCCCTTTAGTAACTCATAGGGTGTTTTATTTAAGTTTGATCTAACATTCATCCTATTCTGAACATAACATGTCGTGCTAACCGCCTCAGTCCAAAAATATTTAGAAAGTGAATATTCTGCCAACATGGCTCAAGCGACTTCTATTATTATTCTATTTCTCTTTTTAACTACCCTATTCTGCTGAGGGGTTCTAGCTGCAGAAAAATTGTGTTCAATTCCTTTCTCCTTACAAAAATCCTCAAACTTTTCATTCTGAAACTCTCCACCGTGATCACTTAAATTGTCATTATCTCGCATCCTAGTTTCCTTTGAATCCAAGTCAAAAAATTTCTAAATTCCTTAAATGATTCACTCTTATGATATAAAAATCTAACCTATGTGAATCTTGAGAAATCATCCACAATCACAAATTCGTATACCTTTCCTCCTAGACTTACAGTTCCAACTGGTCCAAAAAGATCCATATGTAAAATCTCCAATGGATTACTAGTTCTAAGATTCTTATTGGACTGAAAAGAGGACTTCACCAATTTTCCTAATTGACATGCATCACAGAGGTTATCCTTAGTAAAGTCTAATTTTGGTATACCTCTTAATAGGTTCTTTGGGTAATCCTCCTAAGATTTTTCATGCTAGAATAACAAAGTATCCTATGCTAAAGTCATGATTTATCAGAAATACTTTTAAATAAAATGCAGTATGAGTTTTGATACAATTTAAGTCTAGCATATACATATTATTTACCCTTAGACCATTCAAAATATCATTACCATTCAGGCTTAATATGCAGTTAGTAGGAAATAATTTTACACAATAACCTTTATCACATAGCTGACTAATACTTAGAAGATTATACTTTAAGCCTTCTACCAACAAAATATTCTCTATAAAAAAGTTTTTCAAGTTTCCAATTATACCTGACCCTACCACCTTCCTTGTGGTGTTATCTCCAATTGTAACCCTTCCTCCACTCCTAGCTTCCAGCAATATGAATTGTGCATTATCTCCAGTCATATGCTTTGAGCAACCACTATCTATATACCATATGCTCTCATGAGGCCTTGTGTGAGAGCGATCCTACAAAATCTTCAAACATTAGAGCTGGGAACCCAAACAAGTTTGGGTTCACCTTTTTTCAAATTATAAACAGATGCATGTATGATATGTCTTTGTTTATGCATCTTAAATCTCCACACCAAATGGGTTTTCTTCTTCAATGTACATGTGTGAGCTATATGTCCAAACAATCCACAATTATAACATTTGACTCTCAGAAATTGATTTCTTAGTTTTCTATAATTCTTTTGTCTATTTATGGATTGCATAAATTTAAGATACAAAATAGGATTCATAAAATTTTCAAATCTTGGGGCATCCTATTATCCTCAAGAGCTTTTATCTTTAATTTATAAAAAGCATTCATATCTTCCAAGATATGATTTGTATAATTTATTCGATACAATTTGCTCTCTGATTCATCCTTACTGTTTTTAAATTCTTTTTGAAGTTCTGCATAGGATGATTTTAAATTTTCATGGTTCTTATTCAAATCATCAAACTCATCATGCAATTTCATGTGTTTGTTATCAATTAATACATGATCTTTCCTAAGTATATCTTGTTCTTTCTATAGTTCTTGAAATTCTAAATTCAAACTAGCATGCATTTTCTTTAACTTTATGTATGCATCATATATGTGTTCTAAGAATTCTAAAAGTTCATTGTAAGTCAAGTCACATACCTCTTTTTAGTTTGACTGATCAAGATTATCGACCATTAAGCTTAGATTGGTGACTTCCTCTTCATTTTCAATCTCCGTCGAGTCTGAAGCTGAGTCTGCCCAAATAGCTCTTTGGAATTTCTTTTTTCCCTTCTTCACCATTAGTTTCTCCTCTACCTTCTCCTTGCTATGAGTGGTTTAAGTTTTGAGCAGTCTGACTTAATATGTCCAGGTTTCCTACACTCATAACAAATAACATTATTTGAAACCTTAACATTTCTATTAAATTTACCTCATTTTCATTGTTGGCGTCTCTTTTGCTTCCTCTTTAGAAAGCTTCTGAACTGTCTAGTCATCAATGCGATGTCGTGTTCATCCTCAGGTACAGATTGATCACTCTCTGACTCCTCCATCTTTAGTTCAATATTCTTCTCCTCTCGTGGCTCTCCTGCATCAACCTTTTTTTGACTCACTCCTTACTCGTAAGCAATTAGTGATCCAAAAAGATTGTCAATAGAGTAAACATTTAAATCTTTAGAATCTGTAATCACAATTATTTTAGTATCATAAGTAGTAGGTAAATAACGAAGTATTTTATTAATAATTTCATAATTCGTTAGTTCCCTATCCAATTTATGTAAAGAGGTAATAATTTGTGTGAATCTTGTGTACATGTCAAAAATGAATTCATTAAGTTTCATGCGAAACAGCTTATAGTCATGCAATAAGAAATTAAGTCTAGATTGTTTAACTACATTTGTCCCCTCATAAGTTATACAAAGTCTATCACATATATCATTTCCACTTTTGTAAGTAGAAACTCGCATGTAATCTTCAGATTTAAGAGCACAAAATAAACTATTCAAGCATTTAGCGTTAAGTTGTGCTAAGTCATGTTTTTCTACTATCCAGTCCGCAAATGGAGTTTCAACTCTAACTCCGTTAACTAATCTAGTTGGTTTTGTATAACCTTCCTGAACTAAGATCCATATACGGTAATCTAGTGATTGTAAAAATATAGACATGCATATTTTTCAAAAATTAAAATGAATATTGTCGAACAAAGGAGGTCTAGTTATAGAGTAATCTTCAGGTGTGTTTCGATTTCCAAATATAGCCATGGTCATTAATAAAAAAGTAGTCTAAACTTATGATTCTGAAACTAAACTTTGATATGACTTGTTGAAACTTGTTAATTATGAATTAGGTTGTTAGATCTAAGCTTATGTCCCAATGGCTAACCAAGAGTGGGGTGAATTAGCAATTTAAAATTTTTTTTTATTTTAAACCGATAAACACTTTTAGTGAAAATTGGAAAATGATTTTTGAACCGCAGATAAACAAAACAGAAAAGTAAATAAGCAACAGAAAATAAAAGACATAAGATTTATAGTGGTTCAATCAAACACGAAATACATCTACTCCCTGAAGTCTCCCACTTCAAGTATTGCACTATTACCATAAGTGTCTCTCCTTTTGCCCACACAGCAAGGCAGAGAAGCCTTCACAAAAATTCTATTCCACCACTATTCGGTGCGGTAGAGAACCGTCATCCTTTTACACCCTCCAAGTGTTGGAAGAGAACCGTCGGTTGTTCACACTCTCCAAGTATAAGCAGAGAACCATTATCCTTTCACACTTCTCTAAGTATAGGCAGAGAACCTTCATCCTTTCACACTTCTCCAAGTGTAACCAGAGAACCCTTCAGCTGTTCACACTCCTCGAGTGTCGGCAGGGAACCAGATCTCCTTGAAAGATCTTCTCAAGAGAAATCTAAAAGGACAAGAGAATAGAGTGAAGTAATCATAATTCACAAATGGAGATCCTTACCTTTGAGTACCAAAGTAACCCTTCACGCTCCAATAGTAAGAACTCTCCTTTAAACACTCTCTCACACTCTCTCCTTTAATCTCCCTTCAGTTTGCACGAAGACCAGTAGACAAAAAGATTGCATGATAGTTCTAAGTGGACCTTTTATATGAAAGACACGAAAAACTATAATTATTCAAATTTCTATGTTATTGATCATCCCGTACGATCCTAGTTTGTACGGATGAACAATGTAGCTACTGTTATGTGCGAACTAAATATGAACTGGTACAATTTTCCTTCGTACCTGATCATTATTCCGTATGAACAATGTTCATCCGATACGAACGATTATTTATATAATTCGTTGTTACAAAAAATAGAATGACTCTTAAGTTTCCAGAACATAGATGATTGTCCTAGGATGAACCATATTAATCGTCTGGACTAATAGTTTATTTTGACTATTCTAGAGCCCATCATCCTGGGATGAATCATAATTTTCATCTGGATGAATGCATCCAGAAAGCATCATCCTGGGACGTACGTTAAATATCATTTGAACGAATGCGTCTTGAGAGCATCGTCCTAGGATGAAGGTAATTATCATCTTGACTAAGGTATCCAGAGAGCATCGTCCTGGGATGTAAGTAAATATCGTGCAAAAGAATGTGTCTAGAGAGCATCGTCCTAGGATGAAGGTAAATATCATCTGGATGAATAGTACTTAGAAAAAATTTTCCCTATCCCCGTTCGTTTCATTGCTCATTTTAGGAGTAAAATTGACCAGATCGTCCCGTACGAACATGGTTCGTACTGTACGATCAATTTCAAAAATTGTGAATTTTAAAGATCTCCCCCTGTGTGTGTGTGCTAAGTTACTTAATTACAATCTCACTCTCTCAGACTCAATAAAAAGAAAAATACATACTTCAATTTACAAAATATTTTAAGCTAAACTTGATTTGAAGTCTTCAACAATCTAGAGTATGATTTTCCTAAAATATTAGTACACATAAGAGCAAAAATAATTCTTCCAAAAATGTGTTAGGAGAATATAATAATCAAATTAATAATATTTAGTATCATCAAAACATACAAGTTGCAAGAATGTAAAACATGCAAAGCTAAATAGCAACTCTTTTCAACACAATCTGGTTATACCCCTTGGCTATTAGTCTGACCTTATTTCTTACTATAGTTCTTGAGTCATTCACCTTATTTTTTAAGGCCCATTTTGTTCCAACTACACTATAATCTTTAGGTCTCTTGACTAACTCCCAAATACCATTCATGGTGAATTGCTTCAATTCTTCTTGTATTGTTAGGATCCATAATTCATCTCTTAAAGCTTAATCTATACTCGTAGGTTCTATCATAGAGATGAATGCAGAATGACTAACCTCCTTCCTAAGTCCGTGCCTAGTTCTCACAACTTCCGATGGGTCTCCTAAAATTAATTCTTTAAGATGACTAGAAGAATATCTCCATTCTCTATACAAGTCTTCCTGAGGTTCTACCCTTTCTCCTATGGTTATAGTTTCTACTCCATGATTTGCCTCTACTTCGTATTCTTCAATTTTAGATTTAGAGGGCTTATTTGATTCATCAAATACTACATAGTTGGACTCTTATACTACTAGGGTTGTCTTATTGTATATTATATAGGTCTTACGTACAGATGAATAACTTAAGAAGATAACCTCATCATGCTTAGGATCAAATTTTTTACAGGAAGTTTACCATTAATTAAGATAAAACACTTGCAACCAAAGACATGTAAGTGTGAAAGATTCAATGTCCAACCCTTAAGGAGTTCATCAGGAGTTTTATTCATCTTCTATCTAATGTTCACCCTATTTAAGATATAACACGTCGTGTTTACCACTTCTGCCCAAAAATATTTAGGAAGGGTATAGTCATCTAACATTGCTCTAGTAGCATCTACCAAGGTTCTATTCTTTCTTTCTACTATTTCATTTTGCTAAGGTGTTCTAGGGACTGAGAAATTATGCTCTATTCCTATCTCTTGACAAAATGATTCAAATTTTTCATTTTAAAACTCTCCACCGTGATCACTATGTATTATTGAGATTTCACATCCTAATTTTTGTTGAATCCAAGTGAAGAAAATCTTAAATACCTCAAATGACTCATTTTTGTGTGCTAGGAATCTTACCCAAGTGAATCTAATGAAGTCGTCTATAATTACAAATCTATAATTCTTCCCACCTAGGCTAGTTATGCTAATAGGTCCAAATAAGTCCATGTGAAGGATTTATAATGTCCTAGAAGTGTTCACATATTTGATTAAATGAAAGGATTTTTATCTGAAGATGGTTCTTCTATTAAATTACATATGGAAAATGAGTTGGAGAACTCTTGAAATCTTTAAAACTCCATAGTGATTAGAGTTTTTGGAAGCAATATTCCATTTCCGATTGTAAGCACTGAACTAAGGAGGAAATGGACTCCCTTTGGGAAGTTTTATCTCACCATGCTTGGATTGGATTGGGTCCTTTGCTCATTCTATGAAAAATCATCATTGGAAGCTGTATTCTCTAATGGGCTTTGCTTTGTCAATGGAAAGATTATTGGGATGGATAGATGGTCGCCTAGTTTCTCTCCTACTTCATTAAAAGGGTTGTCGGCTATGATCTGGATTAGGATGCCTAATCTTCCTTTACAATGCTGGGATGAGATTAATATATGTAGAATCGCTTCGATGCTTGGTAAGCCTTATATAATTGATGGAAACATGTTCCAATGGGGGAGAAGGGAGTTCGGTAGGGTGTGTGTCCGTATCAATTTGGATACTCAACTACCTCTTGGAGTTTGGGTGGAAGGAAGCAATGGAAAATTCTTTCAAAAGATAGAATATGAAAGATTGCCAAATTTTTGCTTTGCTTATGGCAAGATCGGTCATTTGAAGAGTGGCTGCTTAGAGAATAGTTTGAAAGAGGATTTACTTCCTAATTTTGCAAGAAAATCATCTAAACAAGTGGAGGATGGGAAATCAGGGATGAAGTTCAACTCAGCGGGGGTAACTCCAAATGTTACTAAAGAAAGATATGGTCCCTGGTTGCAAGTTAGCTATGGAAAAAGAAGATTCATAAATAATGGTTTTAAGATGTTTATCCCACGGGTCAAGGAGCAATGGGTGAACAAAGATGCTGGAAGAGATGCAGATAATCCTAGACAAAGGCTTAAGAACGCAGAGAAAGAATCATTGGTGAAGGGAGCTTATATGCAGGATAATAAATCTGATGGAGGTATTGATGCTGAGAAGATGTATATACAAGAGAATCCAGAAATTCCAGCAATATTCACTACAGCTAATGGTATGCCATCTAATTCATCTAATATTGCATATGCAATTAAATTCAATATATTAGATGGGTTGGTGGAAGAAGGTGAGATTGTTTTAACTGAGGAAGAAAATGTAAATATGGTGGATGATATGGTTGGGTTAAAGAAATCTGAAGACAGTTTTTACAAGACAAATATTCAGGGAATGAAGGAAGGTAGTGATTTGAAGGAGGGAAGTTCCTCAAATGTTAAGAGGAGAGGTTCCAAACAATTGAAAGGCTTGGGACCTATTAACTTGGTTCCAAGAAGTAGGAGAGCTGATGCAAATGGCAAAGATAAGGTGGGGACTTCTTCCCCTCTTATTCTATGAATTCTTCTATTTTATTTTGGAATTGTACAGTAGCTAGGAAGAGGAGGGCTTCTCTATACTTAAAGGAGGTGGTTAATGAGTATGGGGTGATTTTCATTAGATTATTGGAGACAAAAATTTCCAGTTTTGATAGGAAGGATGTAGATCATCTAATTGGGAATGAATGGGATTTCGTTCAAGTTCCTTCAGAAGGCTTGTCAGGAGGGATTCTTGTGATGTGGAAGTCAAGCATTGCTGGATTTCAACTGTTGGAAGCCTCTTCTCAGTTTATTATTGGAGATTTGGAGATTCCAAATAAAGGCAAATGGAGGATTGATACAATTTATGGTAACAAGGATGTCTATAGAAGAAGAAGTCTTTAGGATAGCTTGGGGAATTATTCCTCCAAGGATTTGCCTATGGTGATAGGAGGAGATTTTAATTGCATTCTTTCTAAGGAAGACAAAAGAGGAGGGAAAAGATTTAAGTTTTCCCTTGGACCAAAAGAAATGAAGAATTTTTTATCTTGCAATGATTTTCATGAAATTGGATAAGTGGGACAAAAATTCACCTGGTGCAACAACCAAAAGGAGTGGATTGGATACTTGAAAGGCTTGATAGATGCCTCTTGAATTCGGTCGCATTGAACTCATCCAATCACTTTGTGGTAAGGCACTTGGCACGAGTGGCTTCAGACCATAGTCCGATCCTTCTAAATCTTATGAGTCAGCATTTTACAAAGAAGGTTTTGAGGTTTGAAGACATATGGGCCTCTAACATAGTTTTGGCTTCATTGGTAAAAGGCATTTGGGCAAGGAAATGTGAAAGAAGCTTTTCTCACATTCTAAATACAAAAATGAAGAAGACCTTAAAAGCTTTATTCTATTGGAGTAAAGCAAAAATGAAAAGCTTAATCTCTTTGAAAAGTGAGTTACTGAAACAAATAGAGGATTTATAAATGAAGGAGGCTGATGAAGGAATCCTCTTGGAAGATTAAGCTGGCTGCTCAAAGTGAAGGTGGAGGAGCTAAATTCTACTCTTGCTAGATTGAAGACATGGTGGAGACAAAGAGCAATGGTAAAGTGGATGATGGAGGGAGATCAGAATTCAAAGTTTTTTCAAACATTTTCTTTGGCTAGAAGAAATTCAAATCATATAGCAAAAATAAAAAATAAATATGGTTATATTCTGGAAGATCTTCTTAACATAGAGAATGTGATGATTAATTACTTCAAAGAGAAATGGAGGAGTAGAGAATGCAAGCTTGAAGGATGGCCTATACTGTGGAAGTCTCTTGATAATGAAGATAGAGAATTTCTGAATAAAGCTTTCATTATGAAGGAATTGGAGGAAGTAATCAAGCTCAGTGGAAATAATATATCTCCAGGTAATGATGGTATTACCTTTTCTTTTTTAAAAGCTTACTGGGAGATAATTAAGATTGATTTGTGGAATGCTATCAATGATTTTTTGGAATCTTCGGTTATGGATTCAAATTGGAAGGAAACCATTATTGCGCTTATTCCTAAAGTCACTAACCCTTTGGTCCCTTCTAACTTTCGACCGATTAGCTTATGTAATACAATTTATAATGTAGCGGCAAAAGTTATTTTGAACAGGATGTCATCTATCATCCCTAAATTGATCTCGGAATAACAAGTAGCGTTCTTGAGAAGCAGATCTCTTTCAGATCATGTGCTACTTGCTCAAGAGGTTATGCATAAATTCAGGCATTCTCAATCTTCAAAAGGGTTGGTTTCTTTCAAGATAGACATGGAGAAGGCTTATAATTCGATGGGTTGGCCTACCTTAAGGAAAGCCTTCGAGTATTTCAGGTTTCCTTCTAAATTCTCGAGTCTAATTTTGGGATGTGTTCAAGACTCGAAATTCTCTATCTTAATCAATGGCAACTTGTCTAATTGGATAGAGGGGAAGAACAACTTTAGACAAGGATGCCCCTTGTCTCCTTTTCTATTTATTATTTGTACTCAATTGCTTTCCAATGCATTGAAATAAAGAGAGGACACTATTGGTATTCGGTTGTTCTCTAAAGGTCCCAGAATTTCCCATTTATTGTATGCAGATGATGTGATCATCTTCTCGGAAACCAAAGTGAAGGTAGTAAAGGAAGTAAAATCAGTTTTGAAGAGCTTTTATGTATTATCAGGGTTAAGAATTAATTTCAACAAATCTAGTATGATTTTTGGAAAGATGGTTAGTAGAAGGAAGTAGAAATTAATTGCTCGGATCATGGGGTTCAAGGCATCAAAGGAATTGACTTATCTTGGAAGAAAGTTAGCCACAAGAAGACTAGTTAAAGAAGACTTTCAGTTTATCATTGACAAGGCATTGAAGATGACAAACACTTGGGGAGGAAGGCTGATTTCATTGGCGGAGAGAGATTTTGTTAACTAAAACAATTCTATTATCCTTCACCATCTTTCATTGTACCAATTCTATGGTGCCTAAGAGTGTGCTTGATGAAGTAGGCAAGATATGCAGAAATTTTATTTGGAACAAATCTAATGGTAGACATGGAATCCATTATGTCAATTGGAATGTCATGTGCTTACCGATGATTTGGGGAGGAAGAGGGCTTCACTCTTGCTCAAGTATAGTAGGACCCTTAAGAGATAAATTAGCTTGTAGATACATGGTAGATAAGGATTCACTGATGCATAAAGCACTCTACCCGAAATATGGAATTGTACTGGAAGATGGAGCTATGAGGAGGACGGGATCTTCTGCTTGGAAGATCATTGCAGATGGAGGTAAATCTTTTAGGCCCATAGTTAGATGGAATGTTTCCAATGGTGTAGACATTGATGTATTTAATTATACCTAGATCTTGGACAAGATTATAAACAAATGGCCAACTTTTGTTTTCCCAAATGATGGTAGCAGATTTTCAGTTTCAAATTACATTAGTAATGAAAGATGGAATGTGGAAGCAATTAGCAATCATATGGGAAGAGATCTTGTTAACTTAATTTCTCAAATTAAGATTAACTCTGATACAGTAGAAGACAAGATGGAATTGATGCATCAGTAGAATGGAAAATCAATTTCTGCTACGATCATTGAAAATTTGGCTAGGCATACTGAACATAAGCAGTATTGGAGCTGGATTAAGAAAGGAAAATTGAATCCAAGAGTAGAAACTTTTTGGTGGAGGATTTTTAATTATTCTCTTCCCACTAACAAGTTGCTGGAGAATAGAAGATTGCAACGGTGTAATCAATGCCCGAGGAACTATTTAGAAGAAGAAGACACTGATCATGTTGTGGTGAGGTGCTTAAAGCTGAAGGAAGCTATACTTCAAATTGGTATGTGATCATAAAGGTATATTTCTCTTGGCTTTTGGTAAATCGTATGTTCACTGGGATATTTCTACTTTGGAGCTTCTTGCTACTCAATCAATCAAGGAGGTGATTAAGGATTTGATGTTCAAGTATAAGGGAATTATAATTGAAGGAGGCAATGCTAATGTGATGAAGTTCTTGCGAAAGACAAAACAATTTGGAACTTCAAGGTATAGCAATGTTCATTTATTTGATGGGTTTGATCAAATTGTTTTTAATTATATTGATAGTAGATGTAATAAGTTAGCGGATTTATGCGCTAACTATGAGATTATGAGTTTTTTTATTTGGGAAGATGGTATTAAGAATAAGGTTCCTCCTCTTTTTATTTCAATGTTAAAGGAGGAATATAGTGTAGAGAGTCCTTAGTTGTTCCTTTTTCCTTATTAATGCAATTTTATGCATTTTTCTTCAAAAAAAAAAAATGAAAGGATGATTTTATTTGTTTTTTTAGTTGGCAGACATTGCATAGATGGTCCTTTGTGAAGTCTAACTTAGGTACGCCTCTAACTAGGTTTTTCTGAGTGATATTTCTAAGTGTTTTCATACTAGCATGGCATAGTCGCCTATGCCATAGCCACGAGTCATCTATTATTGTTTTTAAACAAAGTGAATTTGAATTTTCAATGCAATCAAGATCTAACATGTAAATATTGTTCATTCATTTTCCTTCCAAAACAAGTTTTTCATTTAAACTAATCAGGTATTTATCGGAAAGAAATTTTATATCGAAATCTTTGTCACATAATTGACTAATGCTTAATAAGTTATGCTTTAAACCATCAACTAATAAAACATTCTCAATTAAAAAATTCTTATCATTTCCAATAATACCTGAGCCCACCACTTTCCTGGTCTCCCAATGTTACTTTGCCTCCGGTTCTGGTCTCCAGTATAATGAACTTCTTCATGTCTCCAGTCATATGTCACGAGCAGCCACTATCTAGGTACCACATTCATTAGGTCTTTTGTGAGAGCACCCCTACAAAGTCATTCAAGGGTTAGATTTGGGAATCCAAGTGAGTTTTGGTTCCTCCTTATGCTTGCATGAATCAGATGTATGCATGCTATGCTGTGATGAATGAAGTTTATGTCTCAATACTAGGTGAGTCCTATGATGAATCATGCATGTGTGGGCTATATGACCTAGCATGCCACAACAAAAGCACCAAACACCAGGAAATGGGTTTACTAACCTATGTGGGTGGTGATGCCTCATCCTAAAGTTGTGTGATGCATGCAATGATGGGGGTTTGCTTGGTTAGGCTAGTGTAGATGATGTCTTATCTTTTTCAAGTGCTATGATTTTTTTTAAATGTTATTTTGATTTTCCAATCCTACAAATTCCCATTTTAAAAGTCATTCATTGTGATCTAACTCCAATGCAAGTATTTCTAGTTTATCAAACTCCTTTTCTAATTCAATATGCGTCATTTTCAAGGATTCATGTGAGTTAGTTAATTAAACATGCTTCTTATTTAATGCATCAAACTCATCAAGCAGGGTCATATGATCTCTACCTAAATCAGAATATTCTTTAACTAAGTTAGCATGCTCAGTTTGTAAAGTACTAAAATCAATATTAAGACTAGCATGCACTTTCTTTAACTTTCTATACGAGTCATGGATTTTCTCTGAAATAAATAAAAAATCTTCATATGAAAGTTGACATACCTCGTCTTGATCCGATTAATCAAGATTATCATTAGCCATTAGACACAAATTTGTTACCTCCTCCTCCGCTTCTTTTTCTGACGATTCTAAGGCAGAGTTGGCCCAAAATGTCTTTTGTTTCTTATTCTTTCATTTCTTATGTTTAGCTTTCTCCTCGCCTTTTTCCTTAATTGGTTGACTGTTTAAGTTAGGGCAGTCAGCTCGGAGGTGACCTAGTTTCCTGCACTCAAAACAAATCATGTCAGATGAAACTTTAGTAGTTCTCGAGCTTTTACTTATTCAAATTATTCTGATGATGCCTTTATTTTTTTTTTCAAAAAGTTCTTGAAATGTGAGTTCATCAAGGCTATGTCATCTTCTTCCTCTCCTGTAGAACTTTCACTTTCCGAGTTATTTTCTTTCAATGCCACCATTCGCTCCTTCTTCTTTTCACCTGCATCACTTTGCCTTTGACTCACTCCTTTCTAGTACGTAATGAGTGACCCAAGCAAATTGTCAATAGAAAAAACGTTTAAATCATTAGATTCAGCATCATAGGAACTAGTTAAGAATCTAAGAATCTTGTTAACTTTTTTCAGAATTAGAAATTTCTCTACCTAATGCATGCAAGGATGTCACTATTTGGGTGAACCTGGTGTACATGTCAAATATTATTTTGCTAGATTTCATACGAAAGAGTTCATAATCATGCAATAGAATATTAAGTCTATACTATTTAACCTCACTAGTTCCTTCGTGCGAGATGCACAATCTATTTCAAATCTCCTTACCAGTAGCACAAGAAGATACTCACATGTAGTTCTCAGATTTTAATGCACAAAAGAAATAGTTTAAGCACTTCGCATTTAATTGTGCCAAGTCCCTATCCTCATTACTCCATTCAATAAAAGGTACTTGAGTTTTTATGCCATTCACAAGTTTAAATGGTGCAATGTATCCTTCTTTAACCAACATCCACATACGATAGTCTATAGACTGTAAAAAAGTAGACATTCTAATTTTTTTAGAAATTAAATGGAATATTGTCAAACAGAGTTGGACAGGCTATAGAATAAACCTCAGCAGCATTACGATTACCAAAATGAGACATGATCTATTTTTTAAGGTTTTCAAAAACACTATTTTTGAAATTCCGCTCTGATACCAATTGAAATTACTAGATGCGCCAAGAGGGGGGTGAATTGGAAATTTGTTGCAATAAAAAGACAATCCTAAATAGGTGTTCTAATCTTTTTTTTTTGTGTGTGTTTTGAAATTTTAAAGAAGAAAATTAATTGATACAGAAGCAAATACTTAAAACACAATTTACAATAAGAGATAGTGAAAAATTAACTTGCTCAACAATAATTTTCACAACAATTTTCAACAAGCAATTTTAACGAAAATAAAATGCAAAACATAAATAAAGTGCAGTAAGGGAAAAATCACACCAGAGAATTTATAGTTGTTTGGTCACTTGACTTACATCCACTCCCCGAAGTCCTCCACTCCGGGAATTTCACTATTTAATAGTAATTTTAATTTTGCTCCCACAAACTAGGCAGAGACGCCTTTACAAACCCCACTTTCACCAACACGGTGTGGCAGAGTGCCAAGCGGGTTGTCACCCTCCTGGTGACGGCAGCATACCTTCTTACTTTTCTCCCTCCTGGAGAAGGCAGAGTACCTTAGAGGACACGGATGTAGAAGAATCTCCCACTCAGAGAGCCTCCCACAAGATATTCTCGGGCCACAGGAGGAGCAGTGCATAGATCATGGAGCAACCGTGTGATCTCCCTCACACTCCTCCCTCACAAAGCTCACCTTCTCCTTCCTCTCACAAACCCCAAAATCTTCTCAAGAGAACTCTCTCAAGAAATCCCCCTCTAATCTTGTTCTTCTCTCTCACACTTGTTACTAAAATACAAAAGTTTTGATACTTAAAACAGCCTCCAAGAAACCCTAAAAATTTCAAATTAGCCGTTATGATTATATAGTACGATCATATATCGTACATTACGATCAGTACAAAACAGCCTTCGTCCTGGTACGAAGGTTTACGAATAGGCAAAATTTCTGAATAATATCGTACAATATGATATAAACTCGTACAATATGATATGTAAAATCCTTCTATTCATATAGGATGATTGATGGGATAACAAAAAATCGTCTCTATACGTCATATGGTATGAACTACTTCATACAATATGATTAGTTCAAAATCAAGGGATCGTCCAGTACGATGTCCAAGATGACTGAAAAGAGCCTCGGTTGATCATACGGTACGAACGGTGTCATAGAGTATGATAAACAATTAGAAATTAATCTTTGATTCATGCACTAATCGTGGGGGTTAATTTAAATAAATATTCAAAATTATCGTATCGTATGATAGGATCGTACATTACGATAAGTTCAAAATTTATGAATTAAGAACTTACTTAAATTAATCTGGTGGCTAGGATTTTTAATTAGAGACACATCGTACAGTATGACCTGTTCATAGATAGCCCTTAAAGCCAGATTGGATCATACAGTACGATTTAAACTTGTATTGTATGATCGACGGAGAAAAAAAAAATTCTTTAATTTTTAAAACCCTCTCCCTCTGTGTGTGTGCATGGTTGCTCTGTCTTGCATATAATTTGTGGTCAGACTCAAGAAAAGAAAAATAATAATAAATGAAAAAATTATAATGTTATGAACTCCAACTCCTACTCTACCCAGTCTTGAGTCTTCTTGTTGTTCTGAGCAACTTGTGATCTCCCTGAAATGTTAGTACTCACAGACAAGAGCAAAAATCAAAAGTATTCAATGAATAGTAATTCAATTTTCATTATTTGCCATCATCAAAATCTCATACTATGAGTCATGGACTGCAACAAAAAGAACTTCCTAACTAACATAAATTGAAATGGGGATGTAAGTTTAATGACATCAGCTTCTAAAATAAGTAAAGTTGAAATGCCTCTAAAAGTTGTATGGGTAAATGATAAACTAGGCTTAGTAAACGACGAAGACCTAGAAACAAGCTCTTTAAAAGATTTGAATTTTGAAAGCTCCTTATTACCTAGAAGTTGCAGATAAAAAAAAACTATGATTTTTAGTATATGAAATAGCATTTGGAGCCCCGCAAGGGTTAGCTTAGGGTGCAACCATCCAAATTCAAGCGCAAGAGAGACGAGCTGGAAATGACCCTAAGTTAGTCAGAAACAAACAAACAAGAAATCTTCTCAGAAAAAAATAGAAAGATTATTAGAGAATAGATTAAATAATAGGAAGTAGATACGTGCCCTAGAATTACCAGAAGAGATGTCAGAGATCAAGCATGAAGCATGCAACTAAGGGTGCGTTTGGGACGGCTTCACGGCTGCTTTGCTTCAGAAAAATTTAGTAAAGGTGCGTTTGGGGCATTGCGGTAGAACAAAGTTACAAAATTTTCTGCGGCCCGCTCAGTTATACTATCCAAACAAAATATAATGATCTATGTACAGTAACTTCAAAAAGCAGCTTTCGGTACACCAACTTCACAACCTGCTTTACCGACAGCTGCAGCCGTCCCAAACACACCCTAAATTGAATTTCCTAAATTAAATAAGTTGGCCTTTATCATTATTTTTTTTGGGAAAATTCACAAAATGGGCCTACGCATTAATATAAAATCAAATTACAAGGTCCTTAAAGGGAACCTTCAGCTCGCTGCTGCTAGAAAGAGCTAAAAAACAAATCAAAATAAAACCTAAAAGCCGATAGTTCCATGTTCTACAATTTACAAAAAAAAAAAACGTAATAACATTCTAGGTCTGTCAGAAGATAATACCCAAAAAAGTAAGAAAAAAGTCAACAAATTTAGCAGTCTTCCTACCAAAATAATACATCCTATTCCCAAAATTCTCGACTCCTTCAATCTGCATAAGAATTAAACTGCAAAACCAGAACATGTATAACATGATATATGCAGGTTTGGAACTAATCAAAATAAAAAGCCAAAGGATACCATCCATCGGTAGCCTATAAGCCCTATAAAGCAACAAGTAATTAGCCATGTTATCATCATCATCTAAATGTAGAATAACAAAAGTGCAGGAATTAGTAATAACCGAATATAGAAAAACTGAAACCAAAAGGGATTCAGATTGCATTCTTATGTGCCAAGCATTGAGATTTCCCGGAAAGAACTTCCAGAGAAGAAAAATATGATTATACTGTAATAAAGAAAACATAAATTTTAATAAAAGAAAGTAAATAAATAAATAATTCATATCTCAAAGTAATACATAATCGATTTCCTCCTTATAAATCATCATGCCTATCACCATAATAGAGCATGCTTATATTGCTCGAATATGATCATATGCACCATAACATGGCTTTTAGTCATCGGAACATACTAATAAGCATCAGAATATTGCTTTTAATCACCACATGTACTATAAGCACCAGAATAAACTTCCTCCTTAACAACCACATTTCCTAAGAATTTCTAATTTTTTAAAGAATTAGGCATATAATTAATTTCATTACAATAATTAAATCAAAAATAGGCCTACCCATAAATTTCATAAAATGGTATAATATATGCAACCAAACATCACTGAACAAAAATATATCATTTCATAAGTTAAGGAATTTACCAGGGATTGTGAAAAAGATTATTTTGAGATTTTAATTATACCACTTTACTAATTTCTAAGTTTAAGACAATTTTCTAATAAATAAAATAATAATCATTTCAAAATACCTCGTGTAGAATTTTTATTAAAATACTTAAATGTTCAAAATTTATGTCTCTACAACAAACATACCTTGCTGAATATCATTGCATAATAGGAAAGTAAATTTTTTATCTCTATCAGGAATGATGACTTTAGGCATCCCATGTAACTAGATGATCTCATGTATATATACCTATTCTAATCTATCCATATAATCATATTATTGGATCAAAATGAAATGAGCGACTCTATATGATGATCCGCTACGACCCAAATGGCATCATGTCCCTATCTCGACCTAATAAAACCCTTAAAAAAATTTATCATCACTTTTTATCCATTTTCACTCTAGAATAAGCAACGGTTGCAGAAAACCTCCTGGTCACTATTGGTTCTGCCTTCACTAATTGACAAAGTTCACATTTAAAAATCAAATTTACCACATCCTTCTTTAATCTAGGCCAATAGAACATATCTTTCAAATCATTATATATTTTTTCGCTTTCTAGGTGAATGATGTTACCAAAATAATATGCCTTGTGCAGAATAATTGATCTGAAATCTCTAAAACATGGAACCTACATTCTATTCTTATAGAAGATAACTCCAAAATTAGATACTCATATTCAGATATCATACTAGATTTGATTTGATCAATAAGCTTCAAATATTCTACATCTATTCTCTGAGATTCTTGAATTCTATATATCTTGCAAATAGGGATGAAGGATCAATTGAGCCAGAATACAAGAATCATGATCGATATGAGAGGGGTTGTAGAAGTAAAAAAAAAAATGATCGATAGGAGAATTCATCTCCAACTAAAGCTTCTCCATATCCCATATCAAAGATTTATCATAAGGAAGCTAAACAAATGATAATCTAGAAGATTTCCTTCTTAGAGAATCTACTATAACATTATCCTTACCAGGCTGATACTCAGTAGTCAGATCATAGTCTTTAATCAGCTCAAGCCATCTTCTTTACGTCATATTTAGATCCTTCTGAGTGAATATGTACTTCAGACTCTGATGATCTGTGAAGACGTTGCACTTGACTCCATATAGATAATATATCCATATCTTCAAAGAAAATACGATATTAACAAGCTCCAAAATGTGTTTCAGATAGTTCCTTTTAGAAATAAAATTATACTCATTCTAGTTCCATTGGGCATTAGAATTAGGAAACGTCGAAAACCTCGAAACATCATCATAACGAATATGGGTACTTGTAAAAGACAAACAATCATAAAATTCTATAGTAAGGGTGTCATAGGCATGATTTATGATTTCACTATAAAAGGTACCCACTTCCACCTAACAAAGGCCTGTTGTTACTGTGCAACTTCACATTGGCGAAAAATTCCCTAACACCGAGGATAAAAAGAACAATGGGTTCCTCAATAAACCTCTCCCACCATTGTGTAGAATCTTAGCATCGGTGCTGACAAATTTTTGGGAGTCATAAGAGGAGGAAATCCTCAATATAATTATGTGGTAAAATAAGTCTTCATATAAAAAATTACCCTTATATTTGACATTATAAAAAGTCAAACTCAATTAGTATAACAGCTCAATGCCTTTTCTTAATAAATAAATTATGCTTATCTTAATAATAAATTATGCTGATAAGTATAAAATGAAACAAAACTTCGTGATACGTGAAGATTAAATATAGGAGAAAACAGGCCATTAATTAGTCTTCCTTTAACTTTCATTTTTTCCTAAATGATTGTTAATTACTGTATAATACAAATTAGCGTTCAAGATTCCTTTATAATCTATTTGCAGAATGCACCTAACAATCGAAAGCTCCCAAATTATTACAAAGTTAACTGTCTTAATCTGCCTTTCAAATTTGGCCACATGCAGAAGAAGTTTTCAGACGAAGTCAGAACCGTTTTAACAGTATCTTAAATTATTCGAAAGAACCTAGAGCTCCAAGATTATCTTTTTGGAATCAAAGCCAGAGATTTAGCCTAAGTTTTTTTTTTTTGGCCATTAGATTGTGCTGAGTGGATGATTTAACTCAATTTGTTAAGCTTATTAACTGTTAAGTAGGCATTCTAAAAAAAATATTTAACGAGGGATGCAGATCATAACATTCGTCGTCAACATCTTCAGTAGTTATGCATGTTACAGAATAGAAATCTTAGGCATTAAGAAGATATTTGGGTTTATAATGTTTATATATGATATTTCATCCAAAAATTGTCTTGATCAGGCACGAATCTCAAGGCAAAAATCAAGTTGGAAATTTCAAAAATTAAATCAGAAACCTTCTGAACTTTGATTTCAGCAAACTTATAGTCGAACTGAACGTCTTGAAAATACAAACCCAATAACACAAAATTCGACTCATTCCAAGCTCAAATGGGTCCAAATCAAAGACACGAGGCGCATTTGGAAGGTTCATTCCATAATTTGGATTACCAAACAGTTTCTAAATGTGGCGTGCTTAGTCGAATCGAGTGGCTCAATGATAAAAATCCAACAAACCCAATATCATTAAAATTCTAATATCATTAGGGCCTTCAAATGGCCAATAAATGGTCCACGATCACGGGAACATCGGCCATCCATTCCAATATACCCTTGATCTTCCTCATATTTATTAGTCACGTCACTCTCAAAAAACTATAAATAGACCCCTCATTTCCCATGAGAGGGGACAAAAGCAAGAATAGAAGAGAAGGAAAAAGAGAAGAGAATATGAGAAGGAAAAAGGAAGAGAAAAGAAGGAAGAGACACTACAGGAAAAACGTCATTTTCCGGCGTTCATTTTCGTCGGAAAAATGGCCAAAATCCATCGGAAATGAGCAGTTCCGGTGGAAATTATTCCGACGGTAAAACGCGCGTCGGAAAAGCTCTTCCGGCGTTAAATAATTCGACGAAAATATTTCTGGCGGAATTCCGACAAAAAATTCGTCGGAAACATATTTCCGACAGATTATGTTTGCGCCGGAAAACTAAAAAAAAAACATTTCAATCTTAGCAGAGCCTGCCCCCTCGCACCTCCTCCTAGCTAACCGGAACAGGCAACCGAGCCAGCCCAAGCACCCAAGCACCCCATCCTCATCTCACCTCCTAGCTAACCCGAACTACCCGTCCCACCCCAGTCAGCGCGCTTGCGGCGGGGTATTCAAGGCTTATCTCGAGGAAAGTTCACCAAAGAAGAAGTTCACTTTAGTGTCAAATGACCCCGGCGACTTCGTCGCACCGGGGAAGGTGGAAGTGATTTTGTAAGGGCTTCTCAGCCTAGCAGTGGGGGCTAAAGGAGAGACACTTGTTTTAGTGCAATACTTGGAGGGTGCCTCCAAGGAGTGGACGTAGGTCAAGGTTTGACCGAACCACTATAAATCTGGTGTGTTCTTTCCTTTATTTCTTCCACACTTTTAATTTCTGCATCATTGGTTTTGATTGTGGTGAATCTTATTTTTTGGATTTATGATTGTGTTTGTTTTAAATACCGATTCACCTCTCTATCTCATTATTAGCCTTGGGCCAGTTCATAATGGCTTAACATCCCTAACGAACTTTCAAGTGCTATCAGAGCACTTTTTAGTGTCATCTGAGCACTTTCAACTTCCAGTAGTCATCACCCATGACTGACGCCATTCTTCAACATCCCATTCTAGTAGGATTCAAACTACTGAGCATCGATTCCTATGACACGACATCCAACCCTTATGAGCATATTGATCACTATAGAACCATCATGCATATCAACTGAGCTTTCGATGTTCTCCTTTGGCAGGTTTTTCTTACTACCCTCAAAGGGCAACCTTGAACATGGTTCTATTCACTTATAGTCAAAACAATCGTTACTTTTATCAAATTGGTTAGAGTATTTGTTAAATAATGTGTTATCAATCGAGGAATTGCTAAGAACTCTTCTCACCTTTTTTAGATCAGCCAAAATAAAGGAGAACCGCTGAAGGAGTATTTTCTATGATTTTCCACTGAGGCTCAGGAAATTTTAGGAGTAGATCCTAAATTTTTTAGAGGAGTCTTTCTTGGAGGCCTCTGTCCTGACTTCTTTTATTTGGCACTTATTCGAGACACGATTCATTCATACACTAACCTAATCTATCTTGTGGAAGCACAAATCTTTATAAATGAAGCCATAAATGCTCATAGAAAGTAGTTTGAGCAAATAAATGGAAAGCATAAAAGTGCACCTAAGATGGATAATTCATTTTCATAATGAAAAAATAAGAGAAGAATAGTCTGCCTCCTAGGCCCCCATTGTCACGACGAGAACCTAAGCAAGAGAAGGTGTATACACCACTCAACACATCTTGATCAAATGTGTTGATGGCCATCTGAGATCAAGAGACTGTGAAAAGGCCAAATTCTTTGAAATTGAATAAAGGAAATTAGGATCAATATTATCATTTTCATCGTAGTCGTGGCCACACTACCAAAGCCTATAACCAGCTCAAGGAAGAAATTAAAAGGCTTATCCACCAAGGATATCTCTAACGATTTATTTAAGATCTACGTCCTCCAGAGGAAGCTCATCCACTTGAGGGGCAAAATCAACAACAACAGAGACAGTTGTTGAATAGTTATCTAAAAGTTTGTGAGATTAAAACTATCACAGGAGGCAACTTATTATCTAACAAGTCTTATTGGTTGTAGATGAAAAGTCAACACCAAAGAAAGCTCATATTGATCATTCTATTATTTTTGACGTTTCTGATTTGGAGGGAGTAAAAATAGCTCATCAAGATCTGATTGTCATTAATGTGGTGAAATGTGACATATGTTAGAACGTCAAAAGAATTTTGGTGGATAATGGAAGCTCCTTGGGTGACTTGTTCTACTCGACTTTACTCAATATGGGTCTCAACAGAGAATTGCTTGAGCCTGCTACAGGTCCATTATATGGGTTTGACAATCGACCTATATAATATGAAGGGATAATCAGTCTCCTAATTTTACGTAGAAAATTTATTTAACAAACTACACACTTTATCTAGTTTATTGTACTAAAGTTATAATCGGCTTATAATGCTATCTTTGGAAGGCCACTCTAGTCAATCTTTGGGATTATTGACTCCATCCCTCACCTTAAAATAAAGTTTCTTACCCCAGCAGGAGTCAGTGTAGTATGTGAATATCAACAAGTAGGACAAACCTGTCATCTTAGGCAGGCTCAATCACGTCCATCAGTTATCCTGATCATCAAAGATTTCTCTCATAGAAGATCTCACTTTTGTATCCATATTAGAAAAAAAAACCCTTGAAGGACTCTATAGATCGGGTCTCTTCTCTCACACGAGGAGAATAAAAATACATAGATTTTCAATGTAGGAATCCAAATGTTTTTGCATGGAATCCAACATATATGATCGAAATTGACCCTGAAGTGATCATCCACTCCCTCAAAATCAATCCAACGTGCAAGCCAATAATTTAGAAGAAACAAAATTTTGTTCGAGATCATTAGCAAGCAATCGAGAAGAAAATTGATAAGATTATGGAAGTTGGATTTATAAGGGAAGTGTACTACCCCACTTGGTTGACGAATATCATCATGGTACAGAAAGCAATTGGATCTTGGAGAATGTGTGTAGAATATACATATCTCAACAAATTCTACCCAAATGATAGTCTTCCACTTCTTTGTATTGACCAGTTGGTTGACACCACCTCCAAAAATAAAATGTTAAGCTTTATAGATGCCTACTCCGACTATAATCAAATAAAGATGGATCCTATAGATGATGAGGAAATGAATTTTCAAATAATTAAGGGGTTATACATTATCTAGTCATGCCATTCATGCTAAAAAATGCTAGAGCAATATATCAGCGCCTTGTGAATATAGTTTTAAAAAACTTATTGGGCATAATATAGAAATATATATCGATGAAATGATAGTGAAAAGTCTTAAAAAATTAAAATATTTATTTGATTTAAATCAGTGTTTCCACCTGCTACAACACTACAACATGCGACTCAATCCTGCCAAGTGTGCTTTTAGAGTCGGCTCTAGAAATTTCTTAGGGTTGATGATAACCCATCGAGGGATTGAGGACAATCCAAAAAAAATTAAGTCACTAACGGACATGGTGCCCCCAAGGAATATCAAAGAAGTCTAGAGACTGAATGGAAGTATTGCAGTATTATCTCGCTTCATATACCGCTTAGGAGATAAATATCTTCCATTCTTCAAAATACACAGAGGTGCTTGTACTTCAGGATTTCAATAGATAGATGAATGCCAAGAAGCCTTTTGAATAGATATGAAATTATTTGGCATCTGTGCCACTACTTTCCAAACTAATACATGGAGAAAAGTTATATTTGTACTTGGTTATTTCTACCCAGGCAATCAGTTTGGTCTTGGTTCGAGAAGAAAATATTGTACAACACCCCATCTTTTATGTCAGTAAGACCTAATCTGAAATAAAAGGATGTTATCCACTAGTAGATAAAATATCTTTGGTGTTAGTTTACACCGCTAGGACAATACGCCCATACTTTCAAGCTCAAATAATCAGATTCTACACAAATCTGCCATTGAGAAGTATCATACAAAAGGCAGAGCATATGGTAGACTAATCAAGTGGTCTATGGAACTAGGAGAGTTTGACATTCAATACTTGTTTTGACCAGATATCAAATCTTTGGCACTTACCAATTTTATAATTGAATGCACCATTCTTGTATCTAACAAGACACTAAGAGCTTATCCTTCTCTGATATGCTAGACTTTATATATTGATCGTGCTTCTAGAAGTTTTGGTGTAAGAGAAAGAATTATTTTGATCTCTCCATAGAATGTTACTCTTGAGTACAGGCTCTGACTTAAATTTCTTGCAATAAATAACACAGTCGAGTACGAGGCATTTATTTCCAGACTGAGGCTAGCAATCAACTATGAGGTGCAAACATGGTTATCCACATTGATTAGCAATTAGTCCCCTATTAGGTGGAGGGGGAGTTTCACATCCACAACCAGCAACTGGTCCAATACTACAAAATCATAAAGTTGCTCTTAGCATATATAAAAGACGATATGATCATCCATGTTCTCCAAGAGCAAAACACACAAGTAAGTGCCCTTTCTAAACTTGCCACATTAATGATGGGATATGACTATAAGTGGAAGCACATCAAAGAGATTTACTTTCTAAGTATCCAAGGTTTGTGAGTCATACAATCAATTAATGAACTAAGAAAGGATTCTTGGATCGAGCCCATATTATTCTTTTTATAGGATGGAGTGTTGCCTGAATACCCCATGGCTACAACAGGGCTTCAGAGACAAGAAGCAAATTTCACTATTATTAGTCGCGATTTGTATAAATGAGCCTTCACTGGACAAAACCTCAAATGTCTCTCACCTTTTAGAAGCTGATTACACTCTCTGAGAAGTTCATTCAGGAGTACGTAGATAACATCTACGAGGATAGGGATTTTATTTGCCTATAATGAAATATGACGCATTTGAGTTCACTCAAAAGTGCAAAAATAGTTAATTGCATTTCAATCTTACCCATACACCCGCTCTAGAGCTTACATCACTTTAGAGCCCCTGGTCTTTTGCCTAGAAAGGAATTGTTATAATGGGAGCCTTCCCTACAGCCACTAGACAATGAAAATTCATCATCTTGGATGTAGACTACTTCACTAAATGGGTGGAGGAAGAACCTCTAGTGAAGATTACTGAAGCCAATGCGAAACAGTTCATGTGGAAGAATACTCGGTATTTTTTCAAAAAACTCGGTATTTGCACTTTTTACCTATTTTTGGCTAAAACCGAACCTTCCTCTACATCCAGTGAAAGGACCTAATAATTGCTCCTTCCCTACAGCCACTAGCCAATGAAAATTCATCATCTTGGATGTAGATTACTTCACTAAATGGGTGGAGGAAGAACCTCTAGTGAATATTACTGAAGCCAATGCGAAACAGTTCATGTGGAAGAATATAATCTATCATTTTGGTATTTCTATAAGGGTCATCACCAAAAAAGGGAGATAATTTATTGGAAAATCTTTATAACTTTTAGTAAGAATTTTCATATTCAGCTAGTCCACACAGTTTTTGCCCATTCTTAGGCAAATGAGCAAATGGAGGTTACAAACCAGACAATTTTGAAAGGACTGAAGGCATGTCTAGGGAAGGCTAGAGAGCAATGGACTAAAGAACTCCCAAATATCCTCTGGGCTTATCAAACCACCACAAATTTCCTACAAGAGAAACCCCATACAATCTCTGCTTCGATATGGTAGTAGTCATAACGGTTAATAATGGAGTCCGAAGAAATAGAGTTCAGACTTTCATCTTTAATAACAACAAGGAGAAGCTCAGAAATAAATTGGATCTCCTCTCATAAATAAGATATGTAGCCTCACTTCGAGTCGTCGTATATCACTAAAGAGTTGCTCATCACTACAACCGAAGGGTAAAACCTCATTATATCTTAATAGGGGATCTAGTTTTGCACAGCACTGAGGCAGTTGGAAAGGGACACCAACATACAAATTCTCTCCCCTATGGGAGTGTCCTTATTTTATGGAAAATATGGTCAAGCCTTACACCTTCAAACTGAAGGATGATAATGGGAAGTTGCTCCCCTAAACTTGAAATGTTGGAAACCTTTGTAAGTATTATCAATATGTGATGATAGTACTATTTATCTTGTATTATATATTTTCTCCCAAATCATTATGTCATTCTCATATGTATCCCTTCAATATTGTTATGCTGACATTGTATTTATCCCTTTTTTTTTTGTTTATTATGAAAGTTAGCTTTATAGGACATAATGGAGAAAAAGGATTCATGTAACCGACCCCACGTAGTGGGATAAAGGCTTGATGTTGTTGTTGTTTATTATGAAAGTTAGCTTTACATTGTATTTATCCCTTTAATTTTAATTATTGCAAAACTATTTTAGCTCCTATATCCCTAAGTTATGCTAGGAAACTGTTGTACTATCTAATATAATGTAGTAATGTGATGTCCACTTTATTCTGATATTATCTCCTCCTATAAAAGGATAAAAAACCAGCAAAGAATCTAACCTATTTATTTATGATTTGAGGAATACACAATTTATATTATATCTCAATCACTGGATGATCAATCCTAAGGGGATTTGATCCGACCTCTTCCATACAGGTTAATGTCATCAAGCAAATACTTTGACTAACAATCTCAGATAGGTCAAACATCCTAGGAGGATGTCTTGAGTATCAAATTATTAGATGATTAATCCTAGAAGGTTTTGATCTGACCTCTTTCATACAGGTTAAATATCATCAAGCAAATATTTTGATTAATAATCTCATATAGGTCAAAACATCCAAGGAGGATGTCTCTTTCTTTTGCACAAGTCAAGAGAGCCCACTAAAATATTTCTCACCATCCAAATTGAAAAAAAAATAAGTAAATTTTATATGTATATGAGAAAAAAAAAGAACACCAATAACTTTTTAATATATCACTGAACATATCATATACATCATATGAAAACATCAACACCCAATACATATTATCATCACTAAAACATATAAAGTGGTACAACCAATAATAGAATAACACTATAAAATGTTAATATCATCATCCTCCTCAAGGGAAAAGGCCATTTACAACTCACTCTCTATGTTATCACCATCAGAATATGAGGAAGAGTCACTAGATTCCTGGCTAGGTGTCAAACCCTCGATCTCCCGTCCAGTCTTGCATTGCACCAGACGAATGCCCTTTAGAAAAACCTCTGATGAAGCCTTCCTCCATACACTCCAACTCCAAGGCCTTCGCCTCCATATCATATAAGTGATCATGAGCTTCCTAAATCTGATCATGGATGGTCATCTTGAAGGAAACAGACCTTTTGAATTCTCTATAACTCTGAAAGATGAATATTCTAAATTGGACATGGCTTCCTTCTCAGACAACAAACTCTAGAGCCTATTATTCTCATTTTTAATGGTTGTAATCATCTCCTCAAGGCCCTGTTGATCTTTAACATATTGGTTGATTATTACATGTTCATCCACCAACTCAATATATAGATAGTCTATCTTCTGATTCTATAAAGAGGCTGAAGTTGCCATAGTAGTCAATTTTTCCCTATACTCTGCTAGATGCTACTCCACAGCCTTCATCTCCCTGGTCTTGCTATCATACTTCTTCTTGTACTCTCTCTAGATATACTTGACATACACAAATTCATTATTCTAGACATCTAAGGTCTTGATCAATTTAATTTTAAGATCCATGTCTTGAACCAATTGAAATAATAAGTAAAGCTTAGTAAGGGACATATCCTTATGAGAAAGCAAAAAGACAAAGCAATATAGAGAATGCAAACTCACCAACTCTTCAGCCCGTCGATGGAAAATATATTATTGTTTCAAAACATCTTCTGGAATGTGTGACTTGGATGGAGAGACATGGTGACCTTTACTATTGATTATCAAAATCTCATCCACTCCTTTCCTCTTAAATGTCTATGGATCACCCTCATTCCCTGATCATTTAGGACGAGCATTTAAAGATTGAATAACTTCCTCTAAAACTTTGGTAGACTTCTTTAGCATACGAGCATGTGATCTCCCTACCTGAGTATATAGTCCCACCTTGAACAAATATTCTTCATCTACATATCTACTCAAATATTGTACCTCTTTGTGGAAGGTGTCGATATCAGGAAGATTGAGTATCGTCAATAAATCATCTACTCAAATGTGTAGGGAAATGGGTAAATCCTTCAATTATACCCTTTTTTTTTAGATTTCAACCATTTTGCACAAAAAAGAAATCACTAACGTCTGTACTTCTCCTTTTAAATATGCATAATTTTTTTCTTACTTCGTTCATGTCGTTACTTCTTTTCATTGTGCTACGTATAACATTACTGTCCATTCACAGTAAAAAAAGGGCTATTGAGACACTAAGAACGGGCTTTCCAAGTTGTTTTCATCGCCACAATATTTCTTACAATGGTTTAAAAATCACTGTAAGACCTCTATAATTACAATACATTGTAACGACATTTCGTAGCGGTTTCAAGACTGCTGGATAGATTTCCGAAAGTACTATGTATAACATCATTTTTCACCGCAACAATATGGCATATTTGTTCTGATTTTAATCGCCACTATAGGAACTTAGCAATAATTTTCATGCAGAATTATGGAGATTTTAACCGCCACAAATATATAGTATTGTGGCAGTTAAAACCGCCAAAAGGTTGCATAAATTTTATTTTTTTTTCCAAAAAAAAAAGTTGTAAAATACAGTTTTGAATTCCTACTCTTGTTTGCACTCTCATATATGACTTGCACATTTATTTAAGGTATTCCACTCACGTACATGCGTGCTAAGCATTGATTTAAAAAAAATGCATGCATACTAATTAGTTAATTAGAGCTTGAGAGATTTTTATTCGCGGATTGCAAAACAAAATTCATTGGCTACCCTACAATTAATTAAGGGGAAAAAATAAATATTAATATTCTGACTCAAATGTATATAGTTTATTCCAGCGGCGGAGCTAGAAAATGTATTTAGGAAAGCTTAAATTTTTTTTTTTTTAAATTTCCATTCAAATTTTTACATCCGGACTTGAGATAAAAATAGTCAGCTTTAAAAATGATAAAACTTTGATAATGAATTAGTTTATTTTTTTCTTCACAAAATGACTTCCAATCTTCAAATCACTTCATTACGGCTAGAACGAGTTCAATATATTAACTAAATACGTTATATTAAAAATCTCTTCGCACAAATACAAATCATAAAATCTCTTTAAGATCGAATCAATACATAATTAAGCTAATATCAACCAAGAAAAAAAATGTAAATGAATAGGGAATTAAATTGGCAGTGATTTGAATGGACTGTCGATCTTAAATCTCTTGATCGTGGACCGTTTATTGGACATTTAAATGTCTTAGAGATACCATAATTTGGCAATCTTAGGCTCGTTGGATTTGTCTCGTCTAGCCGCTCAATTCGACAATAAGCATGTCATATTTGGAAACCATTTGACAATCCAAATTATGATTTAAACCTTCCAAATATGCTTTCAGTCTTTGATTTAGAGTCATTTGGGTTCGGATTGAGTCGAATTTTGTGTTGTTGGGTTCGCATTTTTGAGATGGTCAGTTCGATTGTAAGTTTGCTAAAATTGGAGTTCATATGATCTCCGATTTAATTTTTGAAATTTCAAATTTTATTTTATCTCTAGATTTTTTTTTTAATTTATTTTATAATTTATTTTAAAATATTACATCATAAATTTTTTCAAAGTCAACCATCCGAATGAAAGGTCTATTACTCTTTCCACATTATGGTAAAGTCAATACCGGAAAGCTGAAGGTCATAAATTGCCTTCCAAATTTGACTGGAAAATGGAAAATATTTCTGAAGAAACCGCTGATTACTTGAATGGTTCTTACGGCCATTCAACTCATAATCCCCTACGATTTCAAATATTTAATGCGATCTTCCGAATTGAACTTTGGAAAAATCTTATATACCATTGTAGGCAGAGATAAATGGTGACGCAATGAAGCAAAAATGTATTATTTTGTCTTTAAGATTATCAATTTGGTCTTCTATATTTTGGGGCGTAGAATCTTCTATTGGCATACAAATCTCAAGGAAATGTTGAGTTGGAACGTTGTTTAAGAAAAATTATGAAATTGACTCCAATTTTAAAGATTGATTAAAGGAATATGATGAGATTAATGGAAGAAAGATTAAAATATCTTTGAATTTTATGTATTTGTAGTCAAAGTGAGCATATTAAAACAAGAATCCAACGAGCATAGGGTTCACTCCTTTATAAGATTACTGACGTGTTTATAGTTGTAAAGAATAGTTTATGATCAAAAGAATTAAAATGAATGATGTGATGGAATATTTTAAAAAGAAATCAAATGTCTCTTAATTTTAGGTTAGAAGTTGAGATCTTTGATGTTTTGGGAGTAGACTTCATGCATCGATCTTTTTTATTTAATATTATAAATAGGCTACATATCAAAGTGGATTGAGAGAGTAGTAACACCCAAAAATGATGTTCAAGTAGCGATTAAATATTTAAAAAAAAAACATTTGAAGATTTGATGTATCAAGAGTCATCATTAATGATGAGAGGAGCCATTTTACCACAAGAGAGTAGAGAATCTAATTTTGAAATATGGAATCAAGCATAGGAGTAATTAGTTATTATTCACAAACTAGTGGCCAAGCTGAGATAAGTAATAGGGAGATCAAAAGAATTTTATAAAAGACTATGAGTCCAAATACGAAGGACTTACATGACTTCATTCAAATCCCTCATTAGCATGTCTCCATATAGACTAATTATTTGAAAAGCTTGTCACTTACATCTAGAGTTAGATCATAAAGCATTTTGGATGGTGAAAGAAATAAATTGTAACCTTAAGGATGTTGAGAAGAAAAGGCTAATACAATTGAATGTGTTGGAAGAGTTTAGAAATAATGATTATGAAAATGATAAGTTAAATAAGGAACAAATTAAAAAATGGCATGATCATAAGCTTGTTATGAAGGAATTGATCCTCGAAAGGAAGTGCTTTTGTATAATTCAATATTTAAGTTATTTCTTGGGAAGTTAAAGTTTAGGTGTTCAGCACCATTCACTATTGTCAAGGTATATCCTTATAGTGTTGTAGATATTAACGATAATAATACCACTCAATTTTTCAAAGTCAGAGGTTAGAGATTGTAGTAATATTTAAGAGGAGATATAGATCTCCTAATGAGTTTGGTGGAGTTAGTTCATCATGGATATAATTTTTGTATAGTCTGGCAAGAATACTATAAACTTAACGCTTATTGGGAGGTAACCCAAATGATTGTATCCATTTGTTATTTTAATTAGGATAGATTGCATGTGAATGATATTCATGTATGTGATTAAAAGTTACTTAGGTATAATTTATGTTTTATACAAGTTTTGAATCATGTGGCGGACTATATCCTATGTAAGGATCTTGTATAAGAAAATCAACCAAACTACCACAACCCTTAGAGCCTAAGCAACATAACATTATCTCAATTTCAAATATATATAGAGGGTGTAGCGTTCATAAGAGACACCAGAGTTTTTACGTGGAAACCCCTAAAAAGGGGAAAAAACCACGGGGCCTGGCCCAGTTTGAATGAATCCACTAGTGCTTGCAATTGATTACAAATGAGACCCTTCCTTAGGAGGAAGGCCTTGGATCGAAGTAGCAAATATACATCATATAGAGTGTATTGTATAGCAGGAGTTGGAAGAATCAGTGTTGATATATTTGTGTTGATGGCAAGACCATAGTCAGCGAGCGAAGTAGATCAGAAGAACCATATATATTCGGCGGGTGCGGGGGTTAGAAGAATCATAATCGACGAGCGACATATGTCAGAAGGACCGTTGTATGGCAAAAAAGGTCGGAAGGACCGTAGTTGGCAAGCGACATAGGTTAGATAAACCGTTGTCGGAGGGCGACGAAGGTTGAAAGGACCGTAGTCGAAAGTCAGGAGAACCCTAGTCGGCGGGGAATGTAGTCGGCGGGCGACGGAAGTTGGAAAGACCGTTGTATTACGATAAAGGTCAGAAGAATTATAGTCGGCAGGTAATAGGGGTTAGGATGAACATTGTCGGATTATAGTTATTAGGAGGATTGGCGGATGTCCATCAGTGGTCGGAAAGAACTCCGGATGCAGTCAGGAAGAATTCCAGTGATGATCGGCGAACAAGTAGAAGTCCGGTGATGGTTGACGGACTGGCTGAAGTTCGACGGTGTTCGGCAAACTGGTGGATGTCCGGCGGCAGTCGACGGACTAGAAGAAGTCCGTTGGTGGTTGGGAAGGCGGTGGTAGGGAGGAACTCCGGCGGTGGTCAGGAAGAACTTTGGCGGCGGTCGGCAAACTGGTGGATCTCGGACATCGGTCGACGGACTGGAAGAACTCTGGCGGTGGTCGGGAAGAACTCTGGCGATGGTCGGGAGGAACTCCGGTGGTGGTTGCTAAGAACTCCGGCGGTGGTCGGCGGCAAGAGAGCTCCCAAACTCCTCCCTTTCTTTCCTTCTTCTCCTCCCCTCTCATGAGAAGAGTGGGGCTATTTATAGTTTTTTTAGAGTGGCATGGCTCGTAAATATATGGATGATCAAGGCCAAAATGGGAGTGTTTGAATGGACGGCCGATATTGATCCCCTTGATCATGGACCGTTTAATGGTCATTTGAAAGCCTTAGTGATATCAGAATTCAGTGATCTTGGGCTCGTTGGATTTGACTCGTCGAGCCGCTCGATTTGACTATAGGCATGTAATGTTTGGAAACCGTTTGATAATTCAAATTATGTTCTGAACCTTCAGATTGCGCTTTGGATCTTTGATTTGGACTCGTTTGGGCTCGGATTGAGTCGAATTTAGTGTCGTTAGGCTCGCCTTTCTGAGATGCTCAGTTCGACTATAAATTTGCTGAAATTGGAGTTTGGATGGTCTCCGAATTAATTTTCGAAGTTTCCAACTTGGTTATGCCTCAAGATTCGTGCCCGATCAAGATAATTTTTTGTGGCATATCAGTTGCCCCCTGTTTTCGGACGTCGAAGTTCTAGAAGTCTGAAAATATATGTTTGTACATTCTCCTGAATGTTGATTAGCAGTTCAAAATAACAAACATTATTCATAATTAATTTACCTAAATTTAAAAATTATTTGTTAATTAGATAAATACAAATTTTGGTATAATTTTTTTTTAAAAAAAAAATAAAGTCATTTTTCAGATTGATCTTCCTACGGTCTGCCTTCCTCACATACTTCCAGAATTTGTTTTATTTCTTATTATTATTTTTTTTTTATGCGGACGTTTGGGCTTCTCAAAGCAGAATTATTTGAGACAGCTGCAATGCCGGCTCGTTATTTTATTTAATTTTTGCCTTTTAGACTCTCAAAAGTTTTATTAACTAATTAATTTGTATTTTATTTTTAGAATTTTCTAGAAAGACTCTTCATCTTTCCATCTTGCAACTATAAATACCCCCTTTGGTGGAGGATGAAAGGCACAATCCCTTGTGCCGGTCCAAGCCCTCTCTTTGGATTGGTAGCTCGGGGATTGTCAGTGGCGATCAAAACCTTGCTCTCTTGTGTCGGTCCAAGCATTCCTCTGGATTGGTAGCTCGGGGAGCATAAGTGGCGATCAAAGCTTTGCCCTATTGTGCCGGTCCTTTTGTGGATTGGTAGCTCGGAGGGTGCCGACGACGATCAAAGCATTGGCCTCTTGTGCCGGTCCTTGTGTAGATTGGTAGCTCGGGGAGCATAGGTGGCGATCAAAGCGAACATTGGCGGCGATAAAAGCCTAGTTCTCTTGTGCCGGTCCAAGTTTTTTACTTGGATTGGTAGCTCGGAGAATGTTGGTGGTGATCAAAGCTTTTCCCTCTTGTGTCGGTCCTTTTGTGGATTGGTAGCTCGGAGGGTGCCAACGATGATCAAAGCATTGTCTTCTTGTGCCGGTCCTTGGGTGGATTGGAAGCTCAGATGGCATTGAGGGTGATTGAAATTTTGCTTTCTTGCAAAATGTAGAAATTAACAACCCTACGGTGGCCTCCCTTGGGGAGAGATTTGGTAATAGAAATGCTTTGAAGAATATTTAACTATAATCAGCGGACTTGTAGAACTCTGTAATAAGTGGCGACTGGGTGGAAGTTCGATGGCAGTCAGGTGAAAGTCTAACAGCGATCGGACAGAAATCCAACGGTGGTCGAGCAAAATTTTGACGATGATCAAGAAGAAGCTTGACTATGATGGGTAATTAGAAATAGATCTAATGACGTTTAAAGAACAAGCGAAAGTCCGATGTTAATTAATGATAAGAAAGAGATTCAACTATTGTAAGTCGATCCTTTAATGCATGGAGTATGGCAATGAAAGCCTCTTGGAAGTGGTTAGATGGTACTCGGACGTTAGAGAATAGACGATGAGCTGATGATGATAATTAAATGATGGAGATGCGGGGTATATAACTGACATATTGATGGTGGGGGTCAAACATTGTGTCAACCACAACCGTCTAATGATGCTAGTGGAGCCTATCGAGGATTCAATCCTTCTTTGAAGGAACCAAAAAGTGCTTCAAAATGCTTCAGGGAAGAGGCCGATGTGATCCATCAAAGATGTTTAACTATTTGAAGAGGTCCAAAAAAGCCACAAAGAATTGTTTATCTATCCAAGGTTGTTGTCGAAGCATTGCTCGATGACGTTAACTTGTATGAAAAATATTGAGAAAATCCATCAAGGATGAATGACCTATCATAGGTTGTTTGTCAGATCTTCACACGATGACGTTAACCTGTATGGAAGAGGTCGAGGAAATCCACTATGGTTGTTTGACCTATCCGAGGTTATTTGTCATAGCTTCACTCGATGACGTTAACCTGTATGGAAGAGGTCGATGAAATCCACTAAGGATGTTTGACCTATCTGAGGTTATTTGTTAGAGCTTCACTCGATGACGTTAACCTGTATGGAAGAGGTTGAGGAAATCCACTAAGGATGATTGACCTATCCGATGTTATTTGTCAAACCTTCACTCGATAACGTTAACCTGTATGGAAGAGGTCGAGAAAATCCACTAAGGATGTTTGACCTATCCGAGGTTGTTTGTTAGAGCTTCACTCGATGACGTAAACTTGTATGGAAGATATCAAATCGACTCCCCCTGGGATCGATTATGTCTTGATTGGAAAAAAGCATATGTTGCATGTAGCCTAAATAAAATGTGAAGATTGTTCTATCATTAGTTCGTTATTATCTTTTTGAGGTCGAGATTAAGACTGTTGCTCAATGAGGAGAAGTCCAACTAGAGATTGTGAACAACTTGCAATCTATTGGAAGAATCCTTGCATGTGATAGCAGTTTTATAAAAAATAGTTTCCAAATATACTATTTTGGATGTTGGAAGATTTGGAGGAATTTTCATGGCCACGGTTGCAGCCAAGGTTTCCCCACAGTTTATAAAAGATTTGAATGACATTGATGGATCATTGGTTAATACCTGAGGGGCGAGAGAAACTTGCATAATTTTTGCCCCCCAGCTAGGAATCATCTCCCACAGACGGCGTCAAACTGTTGAGTCCTGGAAAATTCCTGGCGGTAGAGAAATATATAGTTTAACGTCATAGCTTTGTACGAAGCACCAGCACACAAGTAGAAAAAAGAGAGGGTGTAGCGTTCATAAGAGACACCGGAGTTTTTACGTGGAAACCTCTAAAAAGGGAGAAAAAACCATGGGGCCTAGCCCAGTTTGAATGAATCCACTAGTGCTTGCAATTGATTAGAAATGAGGCCCTTCCTTAGGAGGAAGGCCTTGGATCGAAGTAGCAAATATACATCATATAGAATGTATTGTATAGTAGGAGTTGGAAGAATCAGTGTTGATATATTTGTGTCGATGGAAAGACCATAGTCAGTGAGCGAAGTAGATCAGAAGAACCATATTCGATGGGTGCGGGGGTCGGAAGAATCATAGTAGGCGAGCAACATATGTCAGAAGGACTGTTGTACGGCGACAAAGGTCGGAAGGACCGTAGTCGGCAAGCAACATAGGTCAGAAGGACCGTTGTCAGAGGGCGACGAAGATTGAATAGTTCAAAAGGACCGAAGTAGAAGGTCAGGAGAACCCTAGTCGGCAGGGAATGTAGTCGGCGAGCAACGGAAGTTGGAAAGACCGTTGTATTATGATAGAGGTCAGAAGAATCATAGTCGGCAGGCAACAGGGGTCAGGATGATCGTTGTCGGATGATAGTTATTAGGAGGATTGGTTGATGTCCATCGGTGGTCGGAAAGAACTCCGGATGCAGTCAGGAAGAATTCCAGTGATGATCGGTGAACAAGCAGAAGTCCGATAATGGTTGACGGACAGGCGGAAGTCCAACGGCAGTCGACGGACTGGCAGAAGTCCGTCAATGGTTGGGAAGAACTCTGGCGGTGGTCGAGAAGAACTCATGCGGTGGTCGGGAAGAACTTCGGCGGTAGTCGACAAACTGGTGGATGTCCGGCGGTGGTCGACGGACTGGCAGAAGTCCGTCGGTCGTTGGGAAGAACTCTGGCGGTGGTCGGGAGGAACTCCGGCGGTGGTCGCTAAGAACTTCGGCGGTGGTCGGCGGCAAGAGAGCTACCAAACTCCTCCCCTCTCATGAGAAGAGTGGGGGCTATTTATAGTTTTTTGAGAGTGGCATGGCATGTAAATATATGGAGGATCAAGGCCAAAGTGGGAGTGTTTGAATGGATGGTCGATATTGATCCCCTTGATCATGGACCGTTTAATGGTCATTTGAAATCCTTAATGATATCAAATTTAGTGATCTTGGGCTCGTTGGATTTGTCTCGTCGAGCCGCTCGATTCGACTATAGGCATGTCATGTTTGTTTGATTATTCAAATTATGTTCTGAACCTTCAGATTGTGCTTTGGGTCTTTGATTTGGACTCGTTTGGGCTCGGATTGAGTCGAATTTAGTGTCGTTGGGCTCGCCTTTCTGAGATGCTCAGTTCGACTATAAGTTTGCTTAAATTGGAGTTTGAATGGTCTCTGAATTAATTTCTGAAGTTTCCAACTTGATTATGCCTCAAGATTCGTGCCCGATCAAGATAATTTTTTGTGACATATCAGCTATTTTAATATTCCTAAATATTTTTGCATTCCTCCGTTGAGGGTATATATCACAATAGGTTTTAACTATATATATGACCACTATGTGAATTAAATAAAGAGCAGAATAATATTAAAAATATCTTTAAACTTTAGAGCACAATAATTTTTATTAATATTCTCTACATCATCAATCCAAAACTAAAGAATTAGCCAGACATAGAAGAAAAGACAAAAAAAATCATTTTCTTTAAAATCATAGAAGAACAAAAAATACAACAGAATGGTATCGCTGGGAAAGATTAATGTATATCCTCTACACTCATTCTTCCTTAATGTATGGAGTGGCTCAAAGAAAATTGGACTAAAGACTCTAATGATTATATCAAGTACTTCTATAAATTTCCTTAGTTGTCACCCTAAGAGAGATTCAGAGAAGTACTTTAAATTTTACTAAAATAAGAAAAGTGACTAAACTCTCCTACAAACATAACACAATAATTATTTATAAAAAAACCCAAAGTAAGCAACTGATACTACAGCTCTTGAAAGGTCAGCGCTGTTGAGCCAAATAAATGAATTATCATCGCTGCCTGTGCTACTAGTTTGGCTCTGTCGCGGTGCTTATTAATGTGGATCAATTACATAATGAATAGTTGCATCATTTTTCTAACATGTCATGTCCTTTGAATGTTATAATTGCTACACTATGGCGCTACTGACTTTCAAATGCTATGGCATTAGAATGACAATTTAGTGTCAAGGCATGATAGATTATGAAGCTGCTACGTTGTAAGATAAAGATCATGGCACTATAAACCTAACCATTCTAATGTCGTGGCACTATCCAATAGAGAAGTTGGCACTGCAATATCAATGTTGTGGCACTCCGGTGGTGCCTTAAATGGTGTTGCTGAATTTGATTTCACTGATGTCGCGATGCTAGATGAGACTTAGAATTTTATGCTTTTTTATATTTTTTCTTTCACAACACAACTAAAATAATACTTTTTCATTGAAAATATAACATATAAAATAAAACATTATTTACACTTATCATATTTTCTCCATCATAAATTCTTGATTGTTCTCAAGAAAATAAAAATATTGTAATTTTGATTAAATAATTAATCAAAGTAAAAAATTGATAATTTGAAAGTACTAAAATATAGGTTAATATATCACAGTTTAGAAGTAGTAAAAATGAATAAGATTATAATTCTAGTTTAGAAAAAAAACAAATAATTATACTAATTATCCATCCTTATTTTGCTAAATTTGAATTCATAGGCTATAAATTTAATTATTATTTTATGAATTTTAAAGTGAATAAGTAGTATACTAATTAGATATGTTAGTAGTTAAAATTAAAATTTGTATTAGTTCATATCATTTGTACTAGTTTTGTTTTCTCTTTATGAATTTAAGTATAAGAATGCAATCGAATTCTGAGCTTTTGACTTATACCAATTTTTGAATTTACTCGTCTTCTCTTTTTCTTCTATGTTAGAATCATCTTCATAGCTCCCCTTTGTTATATATATATGGAGTACATAGGTAATGATTTTGAATATTAATTTTTACTTCGAGCCCTTTTACAATCTTAATAATTTAATGTAAGGATTTCTTTTAAAGGAAATAAACACAGAGGGGCTCAGTTATTAGCAAAGACGATAAGATTATCAATTCTAAATTTGGGTTACTTATAATTTCTAATTTTAATCTAATAATATATAATTTTTAATTCTATTTATTCATTTTTATTTCAAAATATAATACATAAACATGAAACTTATAATTTCAAATTAAAGCAAAACTTAAAAGGTCTAAATTAGTTAATTATTACATTTTACACTTTATGAAATATAAATTGTGTTCATTTTAACTATGATATAGGATTTTATTATTATCCTATTTTTATATAATTTTTAATTATCATTTTTAATAAGGTTAATTAAATAATTAGAATAAAAAAAATATAATAAGAATGAGAGGAATTTCAATAAAATATAAATAAAAAGTACAAATAACAATTAACACTATACATGCTTTCAAATAAATGGTAAAAGACGCATAAAATATATGACAACTTAGCATAACATAACAATGGTTACAAGATAACTAGTGCACTATGAACCATGTAAAACATATTAAATGGGTTTCCTCCCATAAGTGTTATGTTTTAAGTCTTCAGCCAAACCATACCAACACAACATATAAAAATAAAATAAATATATTACCCAATAAAACTATCCTCCAAACTTTCTCTCTCTCTCTCTCTCTCTCTCTCTCTCTCAAACAAAAGAAAAATAACTCTGAATTAGGGTCTTCCTCATCCTTATCATCATTATCATGATGACCCTTATCTCTAGGCTCCCACATAAATTGTTGGTAGGTAGGTGCAGAGGGGAACTCAAGCTGTTAAGGATGCTCCACAAAATTTCTACTCTTAAACATAACAACAAGTGAATCATTTTTATTTTAGGAGCTCTAGCACTCCTAATATTGTTGTTGCTTCCTAGTCTACCGGATAATCTTGGCTAATTGAAATTACCTTCCTCATCTTTTCCTGCTTTCTTAAAACTCATTATCTTTCTTTTTGTGAGAGCTTGAATAGGGAATAATTGTTTTTCATTATGTTCCCCCCTAATAGTAGATGATATACACAAAACATAAACAAGTGAGGAATTCTCTAACCTAACAGATGTTGTACCCCTAATAATGTATATAAGAAATGAAAATATATGTTTATTTACATCAATAAAATACCCCATTTGAATTGAATAATTCAATAAGGCACTATCATGAGTGATCATAATATTATGAATGCGCAACAATCAGACATAAATAAAAAAAATACTAAGCTCTGAAGGTTTGGGTCATAAAGGAAGTGGGGAAATTAATAATTTAATTATATTTCTTCTACCAATATGCTCCACTATTAGATCCACATAAAATATTCAAGATGTCATCAAAATTTATAGGTGTATAAATGAAAGCATTATACTCATCAAATTCAAAGTCTCTATGTCAGTAAACCTTGTTAATAATTAAAGAATCAAAAGAGACCTGAACCCCAAACATAACATCTATTATCTACCACCTCTTTTCCATTTGTAAAAAATTCATGAAAAATATTAATAATGGTAGCATATGGTTCTTCACAAAATCTTTCCAGCCTCTACTTGTTATGATTTACAAAATGAGTAGAGTTGGAATCTGAAAACCTTATTCTATAATCAATTATTTATTTATAACTGAGATAACATATTTAGATTCAGCATCTGTAGAAATAAATCATATCTTATTAATAGAGGAAGAATATATCTTTTTACCAAACATCATAGAATCCATTCATCTTGAGAAGTTTTCAAAGAAAAGAGAAGAGTTTGAAGGAACTGGAAGGTGTTGAATGAAATGAAAAACTATTCCCTTACTTATAACACGATGAAGTGTTGCGATGCTACAAAATACAATGTTGTGGCATTGCATGTAGAAACAAAATGACAAAATGGTCACCTGACAAGTGCTGCAGCGATTTAGGCCACATAGTTCATCGGTGCTAGTTTTTAGAAATTAGGGAGTCATTTTGGGACAGGCCATTGCAATGGTATGACACGTGTTAATGTCGTGACACTTAAGTCTGTGAATCGTTGTGGTGCTATAAGTGAAACAATTATGGTACTTAATAACGTAGTGGCACATGATAATTATGTTGTGACACTCACCTAACTTTATTACTTAAAGTTATAACTGTACAATGTACTTCCAACTTTTGGCATGTGCACACTTTTAACTTAAGTGATTGAACACTGTAGCGCTTAAAAAATAAGCACTGCGGTGCTGAATATTTTATATAAATAATTAAATTCATTAATATTTAGATTATAACTTTAATAATTATCATAAAATATAATGCAAAATAATTTTAGGCAGCAAATAATGCAATAATAAATATGCAATCATAAAAAACATATAAAATAAACAATATAAATAAGTCTAATTATGCAATAAATTCAACAATATAGATGAACTTTTATAAAAGGTGAATTAATTTCCTGGCAAATGGTGCCAAAAACTTGATGGTTGGTGATATGGTAGAGTGTAACATTGAATATAGAAAATGTTTAAGACTCTATCTCCTTAAATAATGCTTAGATTTTCTTTGATATAAAATAATAAACTTCACTTAATATATGTAAATATATGTGCTGGATCAAGTAATAAAGTGATAGAATAAAATATCTAACCCATGAGGAAGTATGTCTATCAATAATCAATTATTACTATTTAATCTAATTACAAAATTATCTAACAAAAAATTATTTATTACTAAGATTCAATCACTAAATAAAAATATTTAAATAATTGATACAATATATAAATAATTAAGTATTTTGGATTAATGAATGAAAATTTTATATATTTCCTAATGAAATTCATATGTGCAATGTGATTCAGAGAATATATATCCCTAGATCTTTGTCTAGCTTGTAGGGGTGAAAAAGATATCTGCTGACATCCCACAATTTTATTATCTTTTTGAGAACCTAGCATATTTGATATCTTATGTCTAGGTATGTAAACATACTTTTTAATATTCCAGATTGTTCTTTCATTCCTCTGTATAGGCTATACATCACATGGGGTTTTAACTACACATATGGCTATTATGTGCATTAAATAAAGAGTGAGATAATTATAAAAATATATTTTAACTTTAGGATCAATGTATCTCCTCTACACTCCTTCCTAAATGTATGGAGTTGATAAAAAAAAATATGATCTAAACACTCTAATGACTGTATCAAGTACTTCCATAAATTTCTTTATTTGTCACACTAAAAGAGATTCAGATGAGCACTCTAAAATTTACTAAAATTAAACAAGTGATTGAACTTTACAATAAATATAACATAATGACTATTTATAAGAAAATACAAATTAAGCAACTGGCACTGCGGTGCTTGAAAGGTCGGCACTGCTGTCGCAAACAAATGATCTAACACCGTGCAAACAATTGAACTAACACAGTTGCATTATTGTTTTGGCTCCGCCATAGCATTTTCTAATGTGAATCAGTTACTTAGTGAATAGTCTTATCATTTCAATGACAGATCATATCATTTTGAAGTTACAACTACTAAGCCATTGCCTTTCTGACTTTTGAATGTTGTGGTGCCGGAATGGTAATTTTGTCGTCGAGGCATGATAGATTATGACATTGTTACATTGGAAAATATAGAGCATAGTGCTGCAAAGCTAACCATTCTAACATCGAGTAATTATCCAATAGAGATGTTGGCATCACAATGTCAATATTGTGGCGCTGCGATAGTGCCTTTGATGGCACTATGGCATTGATTTGTCCTACACCATAGAGCTAAGTAAGACTTAGAATTTTGTGCCATTTTTTTAAATTTCCTGCACAAAATAACTAAAAAAACAGAATAAATATAACATAATAAATAACACATCATTTACACTTATTAGTAATCCTTCTCTTTAGTACTTTCTTTCAAGTGAGTGCTCCCATTCAAATCATTATAATGGCCCCAAAACTCATTGCTTGAGGGAGGAGATAAGAATCTATCTCCTATAATTGTTAGAGGTTCGTAAGTGCTATAGTTGAGGAGAGATATAATAACATATTTTCTACAAAATTATCTTGAGCAAGGTTTTGAGAACCCATAGAGAGTAGTAGAGGCCTTAATAGTATACAAAACTTAGGATGTCCATATAACTCAATCCCATGCTACTGTTGCCCCAATCATAAAATAATTCTTCACCAATGTAAAGAAGCCTCAGAAGGACTCTATGTTTGTTAAGTAGAAGTGGGTACTATTCACCCTTATTGATATCAATCAGACCTTCCAAACCCTATACTACTAATTTAATGGGGGCTAATACTGAAACTTTTACGTCTCTCCTATAAACTATGATGAAATCCTTTGGTTCTTAAACTATAGAGGTTCAAATGCTCGTTGGAAAAGAAATGAGGATAGGATAGTGAATTTCTCTAGCTCTATAATAAACCAAGAATCTAATGCCTAGCATTATTTTATTTTTGTTAAACTAATGCCCAGTAGGGATATTAGTGAAGTTATTAAGGCTAGAATAATCTTAAATTATTATATCCAAAAGAAGTTCACTATCGACTTTGGGAAGGTAATCTTCAAGTCTATCAAATAAAATAAGAGGGAAAATAGGTACAAATGAGGGCCGAGCTTGGTCCCCACCTAGAAACTGCCTAAACCATATCCATGCACACAGACAATATAGCATGGTTGGACCTTACTAACTTAAGCTAGTATTATACATGATACAATGATTACTATCAAAGCAAAGTACAATAATATGAATTTTATATAACACTTACAACACAAATTACATGAAATTATATACACATAATACAACATTTATAAAATATAAAAAATATGTAAATTATCATGGTTAATCCTCATAGATCCTTCATGGCTTGAGCTAATGTGTTTTTTCCCTTGATGGTGATTGGATAAATTCTAAGTGCTACACCAAAAATAATACTATTTAAATCATAAAATGGGCATAATAAATTAAAACTTGTTCATTTAATACTTTCAAATATGAATTGAATTAGAAAATAAATCTTTATCAAAATAAAAAAGATTTGCTTACTAATTTAATGGATAAGAGAACTCTAAACAAAGAAAACTTAATCTATGATCTTTAAATAGTCTTTCACCAACAAAAAAAAACTTAAACAAATACAAGGTGAAAAAGAAAAGAATAGTAAAGAATGATATAGAAAAAAAGAAACCAATCTCAAAAACTTCAAGAGAAGCTGTCTGATTGAGTGTATTCAAGCTTCTAAACCCAAAAATATATCTTATAAAAATGGAGAGCACCTGAAATAGAAATCAACATTTCTCTTCCTAAAATTTAGCTTAAAAAGAATAAAAGAAGAAAATAAAGTGTGTTGTAATTTTCAAATTAGGAACAATCCTTACATGAAGAGAATGTTGGTTATTTATAAGCTAAAGATAATTTAAGCTTACTCTAAAGAAATCAATATTATATTATTATTTTAACAAATAATAAAATAATTTTTTTAAAAAAATAAGCTTGACTGACTGCCATGATCATAGATTATGAAGATTTGTGCTTGCTGCAGCTCTAATTTGGCCATCCACAAAAGGCGGACGGCTTTAGATGAGGACAATTGCTTAGGGCAATGAATACTCTTGGGTGAGTTCCACTTATAAGGAAAATGCCGATCTAGCCAATTTCTCTAGACAAACTCATGCAGAATGATTATATCCTTCTAATTGAATCTCCAATGGCAAATGCATATGTCATGAGTTCTCCCTAAGGACAAATACCTACTTGCACACAAGGACGGATCCAGCTTCTTGTTTCAGGGTGGGCAAAAAAAATAATTTTTTTGTGGGGAATAGACAAAGATGCTTAAAAAAATTTTTAGGGAGGGGGGAGAAACCCAAAATATTTCAAAATATTTCCTCTAAATATTTTTAAAAAAAATTTAAGGGTGGCCCACCTTGAGTCCTTGGTGGATCCGCCCATGCTTGCACATGAATTGTTTCAAACAATTGCTCCTCGTAAAGATGCTTCCTTTAGGCGAGCATTACTTTGAGTGACTCAACAAGTGTTCCCTCGGGTCGTGCCCCTTGGATAGATGCACATTCAGATAAGTGCGAGTTGTCGATATAAGTGTTTAAAGATATAATGATTTAAACTCATATATTTTTGTGTGTAGTGTGTTGCATTTATTTATTACAAATTTTTATGTAATTTAATGCCAAAAAAGGTCTCTTGAAACATAATTTCTTCTAAATCTATTCTTTTAAACTACTGAAATACGAAATTCTTCCAAGTCTAATACGTTTTGTCTTATATATTTCTTTGCCCATATAAAACCTATTGCTACAACTAAATTTAATGATCAGCTATATCAATTTTTTTCATTGGCAGCCATAAAAAATAAATAAAATTTTGTATATAAATCAACAGTTCAAACCAATCATTGTTCAGCTTCAAATTATCTTCATAGATATTTTCTGTTTTAGCTAGTTTTATTAAGCTTTTTTAAAAATTAATGCCATACATTAAAAGCTATAAAATTAATCAAAAGATCAGAACTTCATATTAGTGAGACCAATCCAGCTGCCAATCATCTAAAAAACCTAAAGATATGATTAACCCTTAAATTTTCCCCAAAAAAAAAAAAGTTTATTTATTAATATTTAATTTAAAACTAATTTAATAACGAAATTCCATCTGTAGACTTGTACCAACTATCCTAGCGCCAACAACTTTGTCTATTCCAATTTCCGGCCCGCCGCCATGTCTACGCCGACCATTGCTTTCAACGGCCATCTCTACCCAACCTTCGCAATTTTTTGACCAAGGTTTTACCTTTCCTCAATTTTTGCAACCCTTACTTCCACCAATTTCCATTCAAATTAACATGCCGCGCGTCAATTTGAACAAATAACAAAAGGAGATTTCAATTCTTTCAGCATTTCCCATCTTCCTCTTTCCCCTCCTGTTTTCTTAAACCCTTTTTTCAACTGCCTAGTCCGAGACGCAGCTTGATTTCTAGAAGTTCTCCACTCTTATATATCTCTGGAAGAAGAGCTTAGACAGAGCGAGGAAATAAAGAAGAAATGGCGCTATGGCAGCTTCTATCAACTGCGAGCCCTTTCCTTTTCTGCGCAATCGCTCTCCTCATACTCCTGCAGCAGCTCTCCTACCTCAAGAAGAAAGGCCCTCTCCCCGGCCCCACTCTCATCGTCCCCTTTCTTGGAAGCGCTATCTCCATGATCTCAAACCCGACCAGTTTCTGGGAGCAACAAGCCGCCATGGCCAAATCCTCAGGCCTCGGCTTCGCCGCTAATTTCCTCGTTGGCCGCTTCATCGTCTTCATCAGCTCCACTGAGCTCTCCCACAAAGTCTTCTCCAACGTTCGCCCCGACGCTTTCCATCTCATCGGTCACCCATTCGGTAAAAAACTCTTCGGCGAGCAAAACATGATTTACCTCTTCGATCAACAACACAAAGACCTCCGCCGTAGAATCACCCCAAATTTCGCACCTCGGGCACTCTCCACTTACCTTCTTATACAACAAAAAGTTATCTTGCGGCATTTAAAGAACTGGATCGACCTTGCTTCTACACAAAATGCTATTCCTCTTCGTCTTCTCTGCCGCGACCTCAACCTGGAGACTTCCCAGACCGTATTCGTTGGGCCGTATCTCTCCCCCGTCGCACGCAAAAGGTTCGATTCTGATTACAACCTGTTCAATCTCGGCCTCATGTCTTTCCCCTTCGATCTACCTGGCTTCGCTTTTCGGCGAGCTCGGCTCGCCGTCGACCGCCTCGTCAAGACGCTCTCGGGCTGCGTGATTATGAGCAAGGAGCGAATGCTCGCCGGCGAGGAGCCCTGTTGCTTGGTGGATTTCTGGATGCAGGAGACGCTCCGGGAATCTCCGGAAAAAGACGACCATGATATCGGAGGCCATCTCTTCGACTTTTTATTCGCAGCACAGGATGCCTCCACTTCCTCGCTTCTCTGGGCAATCACTTTGCTTGAATCGCACCCGGAAATCCTCGCTCGCGTGCGCGAGGAAGTGACTTCCAGATGGTCGCCGGACTCCGGCGAACTCATCAGCGCGGAGCAGGTAAAGGAGTTGAAGTACACAGAGGCCGTGGCTCGCGAGGTAATTCGCATCCGGCCACCGGCCACTTTGGTGCCCCACATCGCCGGCGAGGAGTTCCCACTGACGGAATGGTACACGGTTCCCAAAGGCGCCATCGTATTTCCATCGACATACGAGTCGTCGTTCCAGGGTTTCCCTGAGCCGGACCGGTTCGACCCGGACCGATTTTTAGGAGATCGGCAGGAGGATCGAATATACAAGCGTAATTTCTTGGCTTTTGGAGCCGGGCCCCACCAGTGCGTTGGCCAGCGCTATGCTGTTAATCATCTCGTTATCTTCATCGCGCTCTTTGTCTCTTTGCTTGATTTTCGGAGACACCGAACGGACGGCTGTGATGAGATTGCTTATGTACCTACTATCGTCCCCAAGGATGATTGCACAGTGTACTTATCACAGCGCTGCTCTTCCTTCCCTTCATTTTAATTCGAAATCAGAATTTATTGATCTTTGAAATATTGTGGCAGTTTATTTGTTTCATTTAGGTGTGGGTGTGGTAGGCCGTGGGGCAAGAGCTTTTGGAAAGTCCATTGTAGACTGTTGTGGGGCCGACAGGGTGGAAAGCGCGACACGTGGAAATATATGCGGGGCGCAAGGTTGTCATTTTTTGTTTTTTTATGTCTTTGTATTTTTGGAATTAATACTATGTGTAATATGGGTCAACCATACCATTGCTGGCTTGGGTTTAAAGTTTAAACATGTTGTGTATTTTCCATGCCATTTTCTGAGCTGTCAGTTTTAATTAAATGTTTTAATTATTAGGCATTCTTGAAGGCATTGAAAGTTTGTTTTTTTTTTCTTATTATATTTTAAATAAATGTTTTATTTTTTTGAGATATTTAGTTCAATTAAAACAAATTCATACAAGTTATGCATGAATGACTCAAATTCAAAATTGTCTGGTTGAGTCAAAGTTCTCAACCAATAAATCAAAATAATTAAATAAATTAGTTAATATAATTCTACTCTGTTGGCTACTGAGCTTTTTTATTTGCCTTTTTTTATTATTAAGACTTTGTTTGAAATAGCTCTAGGCTATTATTTTTTCACTACTTTTTCAAAAAATTTATACTAAAAATTGTTTTAAAAAATTATATAAAAATTTTCTCAAATGAAGCTTATGATTGATAAACATATGTATAAGATTAGAGCATCTCCAATGAAAAAAACTCAATTTTAACTCCAAAATGCAATAATATGTCAATGATATATCCTCAAAAAATTATCTTGATCGGGCACGAATCTTGAGGCAAAATCAAGCTGGAAACTTCAAAAATTAAATACGGGATCACCTGTACTCTGATTTCAGCAAACTTATAGTCAAACTGAGCGTCTCGGAAATACGAACTCAACGACACCAAATTCGACTCAATCCGAGCTCAAATGAGTCCAAATCAAGCACCCGAAGCGTTATTGGAAAGTTCAAACCATAATTTAAGTTGCCAAACAGTTTCCAAATATGACGTTTTTATAGTCGAATCAAGCGGTTCAACGAGAAAAATCCAACGATCCCAAGATCGCCAAATTCTAAAATCGTTAAGACTTTCAAATGCCTAATAAACTGTCCACAATCGAAAGATTCAATATCGGCCATTCATCCGAACCACTCAATATTTGCCACTGCTCTCTTATCTATTTACGGGTCATGTCACTCTAGAAAATCTATAAATAGATCCCTCATTTTTTTGAGAGGGGACCCAACCAAGAAGAAGAGAAGAAGAAGATAAGAAGAGAAGAGAATGATAGGAGGGAATAACTCCTCATCGACCAACGTCGGAGTTCTGCCCGACGCCCGAGTGACGCCAAAATTCTACCGGATACCCGAGTGATGCCATAACTACCCAAGTGACACCAAAATTTTGCCTGATGCCAAAGTAACGCTAGAATTCTGCCCGACGACCAAGTGACGTCGGAACTCTACCCAATTTCCAAGTGACGTCGGAATTCTAAGCGATTTTGAATTCGGCTTGAATACACAACTTATTTGTAATTGGATTTCAATTTGAAAGTGAAGATTTGTAATCGGATTGTCCTAAATTTTAAGGATGAGTCAGCCTAGGAGTCATCACCTTTAATCGAATCCATTCTTCAACACCCTAGTCTGGTTGGCTTCAAACTATCAAGCATCGAGTCCTACGACGAGACGTCCAACCCATATGAACACATCGACCACTATAGAACCATCATGTATATCTAGCGAGCATCGGATGCACTTTTGTGTCAGGTTTTTCGTGCCATCCTTAAAGGATAGGTTCGAATATGGTTCTATTCGCTTCCATCTGGAATGATCCCTTCATTTGTTAAATTAGTCAAAGTGTTCGTCGAACAGTTCGTAGCTAATCAGAGGATTGCTAAGGATTCCTCCCACCTCTCCGAGATCAATCAAAACTAAAGAGAATCGTTGAAGGAGTACTTTTAGTAATTTTTTACCGAGGCTCAACAAATTCTAGGAGTAGACCCTAAATTACTGAGATGGGTCTTTCTTGGAGGACTTTGTCCTGGCTCCTTCTATTCGACACTCATGCGGGATACTGTTCATTTATACGTCGATCTGATCCATCATGTGGAGGTACAAATTTCTACAGATGAAGCTATAAATGCTCATGGAAAGCAGTTTAAGCAAACCAACGAAAAGTGCAAGGGTGCACCTAGGATGGATAATTCATCCTCACAATGGAAGAAACAAGGGAAGAATAATCTACCTCCCAGGCCTCCATTGATATGATGAGAACTTCGATATGAGGAGTACACTACACTCAACATATCTCGAGAAAATGTACTAATAGCTGTTCGAGATCAAGATACAATTAAATGACCACATCCTTTGAAGCCAAATATAGGAAATCAAAATCAGTATTGTCACTTTCATTGTAGTCATGGCCACACTACTGAAGCCTATAGGTAACTTAAGGATGAGATTGAAAGACTTATCCATCAAAGCTATCTTCGATAGTTTATTGGGAATCCACTTACTCGTGAAGAAGCTCTCCACACTGGGGGCAAAATCAATAATAGATACAACCGGTGAATAAGCAGAAAATGGTTGGTAAAAATGAAACAATCGAAAATTTTCGTCCAGACGATCCCACATTTCGTCCCGGACGAACTGCCCAATTTTCACCATTCTGAACAAACCTGTACCGATCGTCCTGGACGATCCAACTTCGTCCCGGACGAACCTGGAGCAGAACTGATATTACACCTTACTCTCTGATCAAATCTTTTTGGCTGTATATGAAAACCCAACTCCAAAGAAGGCTCATATTGATCATTTCATCACATTTGATGACTCTGATCTGGAGGGAGTAAAAATCCTTCATCAAGATCAACTTGTAATAAATGTTGGAATAGGTGACCCGTATTACAATGTCAAAAGAATTCTTATAGATAATAGAAGCTCCATAGATGTCCTATTATACTCCACTTTTCTCAATATGGGTCTCTCAAGAAAAAAGCTTCAGCCTGCTGCAGGTCCTTTCTATGGATTTGATAATCAACATATACGAGCAGAAGGGATAATAAGTCTTCCAGTTATACTTGGAGATTTTGTTCGACGGACTACACACTCCATTCAGTTCATTATTGTAAAGTAAGAATCAGCTTACAATAGGGGGGTGGCGGGGTGAATTGGTAATTTGAAAAAGTTATCCTTTTAATTTAAATTTGAAAATTTAAAACTAATAAAATTTTTAAAACTATTTTTCAACCACAGATACTAGCATGACAGAAAAATAAAATGTAGCGAAAAATAAAAGATACAAGATTTATAGTGGTTCAGTCAAACACGACCTACATCCACTCCCTGAAGTCTTCCCCTTCATGTATTGCACTATTACCACTAGTGTCTCTCCTTTTGGCCCCAGAGCAAGGCGGAGAAGCCTTCACAAAAACTCTCTTCCACCACTACCCGGTACGGCAGAGAACCGTCATTCTTTTACACCCTCTAATTGTAGGCAGAGAATCGTTGTCCTTTTACACCTTCTAAGTGTAGGTAGAGAACATTCGGCTGTTCACACTCCTTAGTGTAGGAAGAGAACCTTCAGCTGTTCACACTACCAAGTGTAGGTAGAGAAACTTTGGCTGTTCACACTCCTCGAGTGTCGACAGAGAACCTTTGGCTGTTCACACTCCCAAGTGTAGGCAGAGAACCTTGGGCTGTTCACACTCCTAAGTGTAGGCAGAGAACCTTCGGCTTTTCACACTCCCAAGTGAAGGTAGAGAACCTTTGGCTGTTCACACTCCTCGAGTGTCGGCAGAGAACCTTCGGCTGTTCACACTCCTAAGTGTAGGCAGAGAACCTTTGGCTGTTCACACTCCTTGAGTGTCGGCAGAGAACATTCTGCTATTTAGACTCCTAAGTGTAGGTAGAGAACCTTTGGCTATTCACACTCCCAAGTGTAGGCAGAGAACCTTCGGCTGTTCACACTCCCAAGTGTAGGCAGAGAACCTTCGGCTGTTCACACTCCTCGAGTGTCAGCAGAGAACCTTCGGCTATTCACACTCCTCGAGTGTAGGAAGAGAACCTTCGACTGTTCACACTCTTTGAGTGTCGGTAGAGAAACTTCGGCTGTTCACACTTCCAAGTGTAGGTAGATAACCTTCAGCTATTCACACACCCAAATGTAGGAAGAGAACCTTCGACTGTTCACACTCCTCGAGTGTTGGTAGAGAACTGGATCTTCTTAAAAGATCTTCTCATAAGAAATCTAGAAGGACAAGAGAAAAGAGTGAAATAATCATAAATTACAAATAGATATCCTTACCTTTGAGTAACTAAGTGAACCCTTCACGCTTCAAAAATAAGAAATCTCCTTCAAACACTCTCCCTCACTCTCTCCTTCAACTTCTCTTAAGTATGCATAAAGACTAATTAACAACAAGATTGCATGACAGCCTTAAGTGGACCTTTTATAGAAAAGACACAAAAAATCATCCAAAAACTATAATTTCCAATTTTTGATCATCCATGATCATCCCGTACTATCGAATTTCATACGTACAAACAATATAAAAACTATTGCATACGAACTCAATGTAAATTGGTATGAACTGCCTTCATACCCGATCATCACTCCATACGAACATGGTTTATCTTGTACGAATAGTTATTCCCAAGGTTCATTGGTATGAAAATGCAAGACAGATTATAAGTTTATAGAACAGAGGACATCATCCTAGAATGAATGGGTAAAATCATCTAGATGAATAGTTCAAATGAAAAATCCAGAGGACATCATCCTGGAACAAATTGGTAAATGCATCTGGATCAATAGTTCAAATAATTACTCCAGAGGAGGTCGTCTTGGGACGAATGGGTAAAATCCTCTAGACGAATAGTTCAAATGACATATCCAGAGAACATCATCCTGGGATGAATGGGCAAAAGCGTCTGGATGAATAGTTCAAATAATAACTCCAAAGGAGATCATCCTAGGACTAATGGAAAAAATTATCTGGACGAACAGTTCAAATGACAAATCCAGAGGACATCGTCATGGGATGAATGGGTAAAATTGTCTGGATGAACTATACTTAGGAAAAAAAATTTCCATCTCTGTTCATTCTATTTCTCGTTTGGGAGTATACTAATTAGATCGTCCCTTATGAACATGGTTCGTGATGTACGATCAGTTTTAAAAATTATGAACTTTAAAGATCTCACCTGGTGTGTGTGTGTGCTAAGTTACATAATTATAATTACACTCTCAGAATCAAATAAAATAAAATACATACTCTAATGTTATAAAACATTCTAAGCAGATCTTAATTTGATGTCTTCAATAATCTGGAGTATAATTTTCCTGAAATGTTAGTACACACAAGAGCAAAAACAAATATTCCAAAATATGTTAGGAGAAAATAATAATCAAAATAATGATATTTAGAATCATTAAAAACATACAAGTTGTAAGAGTGTAAAACATGCAAATCTAAGTAGTAACTCTCACAACAATTACTACAGTATCTATATCTGAAGAACATCCTTCAAAGACTGTACGGATTGAATCACTTCTCTCAGACAATGAGAAAAAAAATCACAAATTTCTATGAGAAAATCAGGATGTTTTTGTATGGAGTCCAACATATATGCCTGAAATTAACCCCGAAGTGATCGTACACTCCCTCAAAGTCAATCCGACATGCAAACTGATTATCCAGAAGAAACAAAACTTTGTACCAGATTGTCAGCAAGTGATTGAGCAGGAAGTGGATAAACTTCTGGATGCTGAATTTATACGAGAAGTTCACTATCTCACTTGGTTGGCGAATGTTATCATGCTATGAAAGATGAATGGAACTTGGAGAATATGTATAAATTATACATATCTCAATAAAGCCTACTCGAAAGACATCTTTCTACATCCTCGTATTGACTAGTTAGTCGATACCACCTCTAGGCATCAGATGTTGAGTTTATGGATGCCTACTATGGATATAATCAAATAAAGATGAATCCTGCTGATGAAGAAGCAACAACTTTTCAAACAGACAAAGGGTTATTCTGCTATCGGGTGATGCCCTTCGGGCTCAAAAATGCTAGAGCAACTTATCAGCACCTCTTGAATAAGGTTTTTAAAGACCTTATTGGGCGTACCATGGAGGTGTACATTGGTGATATGTTGGTAAAAAGTCTTGGAAAAACTCAACATATCTTTGACTTGGAATGATGCTTCCACTTATTAAAATGGTACAATATGCGACTTAACCCTGCTAAATATGCTTTTGGAGTTGCTTCTGGAAAGTTTTTGGAGTTTATGATAATCCACAGAGGAATTGAAGCTAATCCCAAGAAGATAAGGAGATAAGGGATATGGTACCACCGAAGAATATCAAGTAGGTCCAAAGGCTAAAAGGGAGAATTGTAGCACTATCTCATTTCCTAACACGTTTAGGAGACAAATATCTGCCCTTCTTCAAGGTACTTAGAGGCGGTCATAGCTCTGGGATCTAATGGACAGATGAATGCCAAGAAGCCTGTGAATAATTATGAAAGTATTTGGCATCTCTGCCACTACTTTCAAAACCAACACCGGGAGAGAAATTGTATTTGTATATGGCTATTTCTGTCTAAGCCATTAATTCGATTTTAGTTCGAGAAGAAAATGGTGTATAATATTTTATCTACTATGTCAACAAAATTTTATCTAAAATAGAGAGAAATTATATTATAATAGATAAGATAGCCTTGGAATTAATTTATTTTGCCAAAAAACTACGCCATTAATTTTATGCCCATACAATTGGAGTCTACTCAAATCTGCCATTTAAAAGTATCATGCAAAAGCCAGAAGCATCGGGTAGGCTCGTTAACTGGTCTGTAGAGCTTAGAGAATTTGATATCCACTACTTTCCTAGGCCCGATATTAAATCTCAAGCACTTGCAGATTTTTTAGTTGAATGCACGGTTCTAGTATCAAATATTCAACTAAGTACTTTGCCTTCTCCTCCATGCTGGACATTGTATGTCAATGGAGTTTCTGGAAGTTCTAGGGCTGGGGTTGGAATTTTATTGATCTTTTCGTAGAAAGTTACCCTTGAGTATGGGCTCCAACTCATGTTCCCGACAACAAATAACACAGCAGAATATGAGACCCTCATTACTGGATTGAGACTAGCAATTGACTGTGAGGTCTAGAACCTTGTCCACACTGATTCCCAACTAGTCTCCTCTCAGGTGGATGGGGAGTTTGATATCCATAATCTACAACTGGCCCAGAATTGCATCATTATGAAGTTACTCTTGGCCCGTATAAGAGAGCATCAGATCATACATATTCTCCGAGAGAAAAATGCAAGAATAGATGCTCTTTCCAAACTTGCTACATCAATAATGGGAGATGTTTATAAAAGAAATTGTAACAAGAAGATCCACTTTCCAAGTATTTAAGTTCCATGGGTCTTACAATCAATCGATGAACCAAGAGAGGAGTCTTGGATTGATCCCATCTTATATTTTCTACAGGATGGGGTACTACATGAAGAATACATGGCTGCAACATGACTTTAGAGACAAGTAGTAAATTTCACCATTATTGGTGACGAGTTATATAAACACGCCTTCACTGGATCATATCTCAAGTGTCTCCCATCTTTAGAAGCTGATTACGCACTCTAAGAAGTTCATTTAGGAGTGTGTAGAGAACATCTAAGAGGAAAAGCATTGGCTTACAAGATCATGAGATAGGAATTTTATTAGCCTACAAAAAAAATACGATGCACTTGAGTTTACTCAAAAGTGCAAAAAATGTCAATTGTATTTCAATCTCACCCATACACCCGCTGTGGAGCTAGCATCACTACAGAATCCCTGGCCTTTCGCCCAAAGGGGAATTGATATAATGGGACCCTTCCTTATTGCCACTAAATAATGGAAACTTATTATCCTGGCTATAGATTACTTCACGAAATGGGTGGAGGCAGAACCTTTGGCGAAAATTACTGAAGAAAATGCCAAGCAATTCTTATTGAAGAATATAGTATGTCGCTTTGGCATTCATGCGAGAGTCATCACTGACAACGGGACATAGTTTACTTGGAAGATCTTTATATATTTTTGTAAATATTTTTATATTCAGTTCATCCACACAGTTGTTACCCATCCTCAAGAAAATGGATAAACATAGGTTACAAATCGAATAATTTTGAAAGGGCTGAAGACACGCCTATGAAAGGCTGGGGGGCAATGGGCTTAAGAACTTCCAAATATCCTTTAGGCTTATCGAACCACTGCCATAACTCCTATAAGAGAAACCCCGTATAACCTCTATTTTGGTATAGAAGCAGTCATACCGGTTGATATCGAATTCCAGAGCAATAGAGTTCAGACTTTTGACTTTAAGAATAATGAGGATAGGGTCAGAACAAACTTGGATCTCCTTCTAGAAGTAAGAGATGATGCCTCACTCAGGACCACTGCATACCACCAAAGGATCGCTCTTCACTATAATTTGAGAATGAAACCTTGGCCTATATCTATTTGGAACTTAGTTTAGTGCAGCATCGAAGCTGCTGGAGAAGACCCTCAGCGTAACAAGCTCTCTCCCCTTTGGAAGGGACCTTATTTGGTGGCAGACATGGTCAAACCTGGAAACTTCAAATTGAAGGATGCCAGTGGAAAAAGGCTTCCTCAGACTTGGAATGTTGGCAATCTTCACAAGTACTATCAGTAGGAGCTGATAATACTATTTATCTCGTGTTATATTGTTGGTAGTATTTATCTTGTGTTATGTCTCCCCAAGTTGTTATACTTTATATCTTTCAAGTTTTATGCTAATTTTTCCTACACCTCTTTTGTATTGATTATGGGAAAACTCCTTTTTCATATCCCTAAGTTATACTAGGAAATTATTGTATTATCTTATATAATACAGTAATGTGATGTTCACTTTGTCGTGATGATATCTCTTCTCCTCAAACTCTTTTTTCGTGATTCGAGAAATATATAATTTGTATTATATCTCAATAATTGAACGATCAATCCTAGGGGGATTTGATCTGACATCTTCAATACAGGTTAAAATTATCAAGCAAATGTTTTGATTAACACCCTCAGATAGGTTAGGATATCTGAGGAGGATATCTCTCGCAAACACTTAAGTCAAAGGCTACCAAAATATTTCTCATTGAAATAAAATTGAGTCAATTTCATATGCATGTGAAAAAAGAGAAATATCAATAATTTATTTATATATCACTGAACATCGAGTACATCATACGAAAGCATCAACATCAAACACATATATAATCACTAGAAAGAAAACAAAGTGGTACAAGATAACATCAAAGCTATCCTACAGGATCTCAATATCATCCTCATCCTCCTCCAAGAAAAAAAAGCCTGCTGCAACTCACTTTCTAATTCTTCACTACCAAAGTCTGAAGAAGGATCACTAGAAGCCTAACAATCTCTACTCCAATCTTATGCTGCACTACATGAACGCCCTTCATAAAACCTTTAATGAAGACATCCTCCATACACTTTGCCACTAAAGCCTTCACCTTCACATCATAAATACGATTACGAGCTTCTTGAACTTGGTCCTCAATAATTATATTGAAGGCATAATATTTCTTGAACTCTTCTATGACTGCAGACGACAACTGTTGGGCTTCCTTCTCTAACATCATACAATGGAGTTTCTTACTCTCATCTTCAAGAATTTACTGATCTCTCATCTGCTAGTTGATTGTTGCCTATGCATCAACCAACTATATATATAGGTGATCCATCCGCTCATTCTGTGAAGAAGCTGAGATTATCTTGTTTGCCAGCTCTGCTCTACACCCTTCTAACTATTCCTCCACTTCCCGCATTTCCTTAATTTTGCTATCGTATTTCTTATTGTATTATCCCTGAAGATATTTGACCTTTACGAACTCGTTGTTCTAGTCATTCAAGGTCTTGGTCATTTCAAGCTTGAAATCATTATGTTGCTCTAATTGAAACAATAAAAATGTAATTATGAGTGATATATCTTTTAAAATAAATACAAAAAGAGAGAAGCAAAGGTGAACCCACCAACTCCTCAGCCCGTCGATGGCCCAAGCACTGATGTTTCAAAACATCTTCTGGAATGTATGAGTTGGATGGAAAGATACAAAGACCTTTGCTGGCAATTGCAAAAATTTCATATGCCTTTTTCTTCTTTGGTGCTTGTAAATCTTCCTCACTCCCTGGTTGCTTAGAGTGATTTTTTTTAGGGTACTGCCTCTGGAACTTTCACAGACCTCTTCAACATTTGTGCATGCAATCTTCTGAGTAGATAATCCCACCTTGAACAAGTATTCTTCTTCTATATATCTGCTCAAATAATGCACCTCGATATGTAGAGCGTCGATATCAGGAAGCTTGAGTATCATCAATAAATCTTCTGCTCCAATATGAAGGGGGAAGGATAACTCCTTTAACTTTCCCCATTTTTTTTGAAGGTTTCAATCATTTTGCATATAATAGAAGTCGCTAATCTAACCTTTCGATGGGTCTCGAGTATGAATATCCAACCACTTGGATCTGAAAGAGATACGGCCCTGCACATCACTAAAAAGATGCCCCATCTGAGAAAGGCATTATGAAGATAACACCACTCCACTATCTCTGAAAAGTACGATCATAACCATTATGATCGACCTGACCCTATAAGAAAATTGAGATAAACTCACTCTACAAACCATCAGAATGTCAATCAATTTAAGAGATTGTGGAAACTGCAACCCTGCTCGCAAACTGAATTCGTATACCGTCACATATCCTGGGGGAGGAAAACAGGCACAATCAGATCTTATCGGCACCTTCATCACCATATCATTAGGAAAATGAAATTTTTTCCTAAAGGAGATGAAAGAATCCTCAATGATTATGGAAATAACATAGTCTGTCTTTGGCGCCTTGTGAGTCTTCTTTGAACCTTCAGATTGGTGCACAGGATGATCTTCCTTGGCTGGAGGATTTCTTTCAGATGTGTGATCACACATTTTAATTCCGTTACTAAAGAGGGGCGTTAATTTGAGTTGAAAAAATCACCTACGAAGGATAGAGAAAAGCCTTTAGAGTAGGAAGAAAAATGGGGGAGATAGAAGGAAGAGGAGGGGAAGTCTCCAACTCCTGTAGAAGAGGAGGGGCATTGAGTCAAGTAGGGAAAGTCACCTACTAAAAAATAGCGGAAAGCCTCAACTATCAAAGAGCAGAGGGAGAAGAGGAGAAGGTGCAAGTTTCTCTTTGGCCTTGAGGGGTATTTAAACTTTTTTTGGAGGGAGGACAAGCTTCCAGAAACTCCTAGAATTTATTAAATTTTTTCAAAATTTTTTTGTGTTTTTTAGATTTTTTACGAGATTAAAAAATAAATAAATAAATAAGAAATACAATTGGCCGGCTGACGATTTCCAAATTTCCAGCGGCCAAACGACGTGCGACGGCCAAACGACATGCGTCACCAAACGACGCTCGGCACCGCTCAGGCCAGGTGCGGGCCGGCCAGGCCGCGGGTGGGCTGCAGGTTCGAGCCCAGGCGCGACGTGGGCATGCCCAGGTGCAGCGCGGGCGGGCCCAGGCACGATGTAGGCGCTCCTAGGCACGGCGAGGGTAGGCTAGCAGCGCGTAGAGTGGGACAAGCCCAGGTGGGCTGCTGCACGTACTAGTGGGCCTGGACGCGATTCAATGCCGCTGGCAGCGACGGCGACGATTGGCCGGCCGATTCGTCTTGTTCGACTTCCCACTTATATCCAGGTCCGATTATAACCCTGAAAAGGACAAATTGAACTTTCTTGGAGTCCCCGGGATCATTTTTTGATGTTCCAGACTTAATTTAGCATTTTTAGTGTCATTTGAGGCTCCTACACGCTTGATCTTATTTCGAATCACATGAAATTTTTTACAAAGTTTATGACGCGTATTTTTGGACTCCTGGAGCATCAACATCCAATAATAAGGGGACAACTAATATATCCTCAAAAAATTATCTTGATCGAGCACGAATCTCGAGGCAAAATCAGTCTGGAAACTTCAAAAATTAAATCCGAGATCACCTAAACTCCAATTTCAACAAACTTATAGTCAAACTGAGCGTCTCGGAAATACAAACTCAACGACACAAAGTTCTACTTAATTCGAGCCCAAATGAGTCCAAATCAAGCACCTGAAGCATTGTTGGAAAGTTCAAACCATAGTTTGAGTCACCAAATGGTTTTCAAATATGACGTTCTTATAGTCGAATTGAGCGGCTCGACGAGAAAAATCTAACAAATCCAAGATTGCCAAATTTTGAAGTTGTTAAGACCTTGAAATGCCTGATAAACAGTCCACAATCGAAATATTTAATATTGATCGTTCATCCGAACCACTCCCTATTTTCCCCTGATCTCTCATCTATTTATGAGCCATGCCACTACAGAAAATCTATAAATAGACCCCTCATTTCTCTTGAGAGGGGACCCAAGCAAGAAGAAGAGAATAAGTGAAGAGAAGGATAAGAGGGAATAACTCCTCCTCGACCACCGCTGGAGTTCTGCCCGACGCCCGAGTGACGCCGGAATTCTACCCAAGTGATGCCGGAATTCTGCCCGACGCCAAAGTGACGCTAGAATTCTGCCCGACGCCTAAGTGACATCGGAACTCAACCCGATTTCCAAGTGACGTTAGAATTCTAAGCGATTTTGAATTCGGCTCGAATACACAACTTATTTGTAATTGGATTTAAATCCGGAAGTGAAGCTTTGTAATATGATCATCCTAAATTTTAAGGATGAGTCAGCCTCTTGTATTTCAAGCAAACACTAGTGGAACTGTTTCAACTAGGCGATGCCCCGTGGTTTTTCCTCTTTCAGGGTTTTCCACGTAAAAATCTTGGTATTACTATTTCTCCTATGTTTGTATACTAGATATCCGTACAACACTGGGACGGAAGTTTTTAAACTCTATCGCCCTGCATATTCTTGTCCGCAACAGTCAAAATTGTGTAATTTGTCTCCAATCAAACTCCATTTCCTAACACAAAAAAATTCCTAGTATACTCTTTCTCGTACTTTATTTTATATATTTTTAATCATAAATTTTATTTATCGATTTTTTGAATTAAATCTATTATAATTAAATATATATATATTGTTTCATAAAACAATTTGTAAATGTTGTATCTTAAATTAATTAATTATGTAAAAAATATTTTTATTTCTATAAAAAAATATATTTCTAATTTTTTATTTCTTAATTATTATTAAAAATTTTCTAAACTTAAATATTTAAATTTAATAATTAATTTTCAAATTAAAAAAAAAAAAAAGCGGGTAAACTAACATTGTTCACCTGCAATGAAATAGCGGCATATTTATCAATCCGATGGAGCGATGGAAGAATGTCATACATTTGTATGATGTTTGGCTGGAGATGCTCTTAATTCATAATTTTTTTTCAGGATAAAAATAGCCTTTATTTTATTTTGTCACGTGCTCCTCGAGCTTATAAAAATTTTTTTTTTCTTATTTTTTTTGCTGCTATTCTCGAGAATACTCTGATAAAAAATAACGCAAAATTATAAAATAGGAAGAAAAAACCAAATAAAAGAGAAATGCAAAAAGCAAGCAGAGGAGTAGATCCGAGGGTGGAGGGGAGCGAAGCGAATTAAGTGTCAAAATAGCGACCAAACAATCAATTCTTTTTTTTTTTATTTTTTATTCAAAAATTTCAAAATCTAGCCATCGATGTTGTTAGAATGAGAATTATTCAATGGAAGAAATTGCCAAATTGGGTGGGTGAATGGTTCTCTTTTAGAATTTAGAATAAGCTACTTCCATTTGGAAGGAGTTGAAGTACAATGCAAGGAGCGAACGAAACAAATGAACGTTTATATTTTAAGACTGGTTTCATCAAATGGCTAATGTTCATTGTAGGAGGAGGATTTTATTTTGATTTTGTAACGTAATTGTTTGAGATGAGGATGGTGAACATTCCATGGTTCCTGAGAAGAAAAATTATTTCGTGCGGTTTGTCCGGACATCAATCCGGACACGCCATGTCATCCAATACATTGTGTATAAGATGACGTGGCACATGCGGATTGGCCTCCGAACGCGATCGGATACCACCTAAAATAATCTCTCTCCAGAGAAAGGGCTGCAGCAAACAGCTTTCCAAAAACAAGGGAGCATTCTCCCTCTATTATGGAGCTACCTCCTTAAATCCATATTTTCTTGATTTTAATATAAGTAAATAAGTTTTTCTTCAAATATGTTGCTTCTTGTCTTGTAAGAGCAAGTTTTGTTTGTAGCATACATTTGAACTTAATTTTCGGTTGAGATTTGGCATCTTTTTTTTATATAATTCTGTGACTTTTTTTCTATTATCATTTGCTTTTGTAAGGTCCACACTTCATCTCCATAATATAATCTCACAACTCTACTTTGCTTTCAAGCCATTATAAACCCTAACTTCAACAACTAACATCCATTAGCCTTAACACCTCATATCCCATTGTACCAAATTAACTGTATATAACCACATCATTAAATCTGCATGTCCTAGGAAAACTATAGTGTTCCCTATGCCATACATCCTAACCACGGGAAATTATTATGTGCGGAGTCCAGACATGTCTTGAGGTCAATTCGGACGCGTCACGTCACCCATATAATAATTTATCTCTAATCACTTAACCACTCCCTACTCTAACCTCTAAACCCAAGTTCAAACCTTAATACAAATTTTATTACATTCCCTGTACTAACTCGCCCGGTATATAAAATCAAATAAATCAAATTAAAAGTTCATCTAACCGTACTAGCTCGCAGGATATATAAAATCAAATAAATCAAATTAAAAGTTCATCTACATGAGCCAAAGTTAGTCCATTAGCAAGCGCACAAGTGCCCCACTTAAGGAATATTTAAAATGTATTTTGCATCTTAAATTTTATATTTTTTTATCTTCCTAGGGGCATGATATGGCCGGGAACGAAAATAGGATTAATTATTCTTTGCGGATGCTGAAGACTGTCCGGAGACCTACCAAAATGTGCCACATTACCCATGCGCTCGGTACCGCGGCTCGGTACTGCGCCTCGGTACTGCTTGGTACCACGCATTCTAATTGGTCTCCGGACGATGTTCTGTGTCAAAGCTCCACATAGAATAATTTCTCCACGAATAGAGGGATTTTGGAAAAGTAGTTGGTAAATGCATTGATTACATTAGATTACTCCATTCTTTATGTAGTGATCACTTCTTTTTCCAACAAAATTATTCTCTGTTAGTTCTATAGTGTGGTAGCACCATGATATAGAATGAAATACTTGGTGGCCTACTTTGATCAACTTTGTTTAAGTAGTTTTTGTTATCTTTGAGTTTACTATTATACTTCTCAAATCTTCTTCCAAATATTCTTAACATCTTCCCCTACATTCTAGGAATCTCCTAAAAATAGCTGTCAATATCACATTAAGACATTCAGAGAAACTGTCAAACAACTCTAGATGCACCCAGATCTATTCTTATTCTCCGCCCCTTTAAAAAACCTTATAAAATTCCACCAAAAGCTTTAAAGTACAAATTTATATCCTAAACTAACCTCTTCTTCCATCTCTCTGTTTAGCTTTCATTTAACCTTTTATTTAAAAAGCTAAATAAAAAAATCCCAAACTTAGCTAGTCTTTGCTCTCCAACCAACCATACATCTCTGAAGACCTTACTATCCAATCATAAATTGCTTACAATACGTTCACATTCTAAATTAATCATTTATATTCATATTCAATCACCAATCATTTTATAAGTCCTCCCATAACTCTCATTTTCACCTATACAAATCTACCCCCATATAACACATTGTTGAGCCTTTATAACTTCCCATGACCTTTAAAAATTTTTCACAATCAAGTTTTCCTCTAGGACTCTTAAAAAAATACACTTCTCTCCCTTACAAATATTCAAAACCAACAGTGTTGCAACTCGAGTTTATGAGTTTATATTTTTTATGATAACAAATATTGTGGCTCACTTTTTGCTGTTTACCTGTATTTACAATATATTTTTATTTGTGTGTATACTAAATTTTTAGAATTACTATGCACCATTCAAGGCTCATGATTTGATAGAATAAGTTTTATTTGTAATATTCATTGGTGTATTTCTTGATTTCTTGAGTCTTGTCCTGTAAGGGTGTATACTTGCTTTGTATCCTTGCACACACACACTTGGGAAAAATTCTGTCTGATTGTTAAAGTTTTATGTTTTCATCACATCATCCGAGATGATCCCTAACCGTCCTGGACGACTAGTTAAAAATAGAAACCCTAATTAGGGCATCCTGGTTAAGACAGCCGCAATTAAGAAAATCAATCTGGGCGATTTTATCATCATCATCCGGGATGATAGGCTCAAATCAAAAAGATTCTACCACCAGATCTATTTAGGCATGTGTTATTTTTGGACATCATCCTTGACATCGTCCTAGACATCGACCTGGATGATTAGTTAAAAATAGAAACCCTAATTAGAACATCCTTGTTAAGGTAACCGTAATTAAGCAAATTAGTCTAGACGATCCTATCATAGTTTGGGACGATAGGCTCAAATCAGAAAGAATCTGCTGCTAGATCTATTTAGACATATATTATTTTTGGACATCATCCTGGACATCATCCTAGACATCGACCTGGACGATGTAGTATAATTATGTCTAAATTAATATGGTAATTAAAGAAATCATTTAAGGTTTTATTACATGATCATATTGTCCTAAACAATCGTAGGATTATCCGGGTTGATCATTTAACAAACCTTAGTTCTTCCTGGATGATTCATAATAGGTTTCGCTCCATTCAAGGTGATGCTTTAGACAATATGTGCCTTTTTATACTAGTTGGCCTGGATAATCGTGAGATTATCCCGGACGATTAGTTTACTTTTCCATCATCCAGACGTGCAATCAGGGCAATATTCTGGATGATGCTAAATTTTTTAAACTAATAGTATAAGATGATATGAATATCATCCTAGACGGTAGTGTCAGTTTGTTGTAATTAAGAGCAAATTTGGAGCTCTTCTATTTAAGACCTCTTATTTATTCAAGTCAGTGTCTTTGGTAGCCAGTGAAGCTTCGTTCTTTTGGAGGAAGGTTGAAGAGAGAAGTTAAAAGGGAGAGAGGAAAGGGTGGTGGAGTTTGAGAGAGGGAGAAGATTCTTGGAGGGGGATTCAAGGGAGTGTGGAGGGGATTTCACAAGGTTGCTCTGGTAAGCTCACACCTTAGGACCACAGGATTCAAGGTTCATCTTGAGGAAAGTTTTGGGAAGAAGAAGATCACTTTGATGTCAAAGGACCCGGCTACTCCACTGTACCGGAGAAGGTGAAAGTGATTTTGTAAGGACTTTTCTACCTAGCTATGGGGGCTAAAGGAGAGACACTAAGTTTAGTGTAATACTTGGAGGATGTATTCGAGGAGTGGACATAGGTCAGGTTTGACCGAACCACTATAAATCTGGTGTATTCTTTCTTAATATTTTTTTGCATTTAATTTCCACACATTTTCTATAGTGATTGTTTGGTTATGTTTGTAATTTTGCTTAAATAATTTTTTAAATACTAATTCACCCCCCTCTTGATAGCCATGAGATTAATTCATAAGGGTTTAACATCTCTATCGAAACCTTTAAGTGGTACCAGAGCAGGATTCATAAAATTGAGTTTTTGAAAAATTTTGAATTTTGATCAATGGCTAATTTTTATAATCGTAATATTGCGAAAGGTTATTCAATCATCCGACCACCTTTATTTGAAAATATTACTTTAGATTTTTAAAAAATTTACATGTATTCTTTCTTGCAGTCAATTGATTATCGAATGTGACAAATGATTCTAACTGATTACTATGTACTGTCATATGTTATAAATAGAATTAAAACTGATATTCCTTTTAATCAATGGAGTAGGAAAGAACAAATCATTGCTCAATTGAAAGCTAACTCGTTAAACTATTTTTTTGTACTTTAAATTCTGAAGATTATATTTTGTATGCACGTGCACTACTGACAAGAAAATTTGGGATAAATTACACATTATATACGATGAAACTTGTAAAATCAAGCAATCCATAGTAAATACTTTAATGCATTATTATGAACTATTTTGCATGAAATTTTGTGAGATGATCTTAGACATGTTTATTATGTTCATTCAAATTATAACATCATTATATGCTTTAGGTAAAGAATTTTCAAACTATGAAAAAGTCAATAAAATTCTACGTTGTCTACTTGATAAGTTTGATGCCAAATTTATTATTATTTTGAATCAAAAAATTTGAATGAATATTCTGTTGATAATTTTATTGGCTCACTCATTGCCCAAGAGCAAAGTTTGGGCGAAAGACTTTTGAATTCAGGTGAAACGATAATGCTAAACATTGAAAATATAGAGAAACATGGCTTGGCTGGTGATGAAAGCGATGACTTATCAAGCAAATTGGAAAGTTCACTAAAGCATAAGCATCAATAAAAGTGGAATAAATGTAAAAATGGTAAGAATGTTAAGATTTCTTCTAACGTTATTTGCTTTGGATGTAGGAAACCTGGACAAATGAAAAATTAGTGCCCTAATTTAATAACTCTTCCAGCAAAAGAAAAGGGTAAAGCTAAGCAAATTGTAGAAAAGAAAAATAATGAAAAACAAAAAATCTTTTGGGCAGACCTATCTTCTAAATCATCAGATCATGAGCAAGATGATGTTTAAACCCTTATTTGTATGTTTTATTTATTTGTATATGCATGTTTTTGTTGGTTGTATTTTTATTTATTTTCTATATTTTCTTTGGGTTTATTTTATTTTATTTTATTTTATTTCTCTTTTGTTACGTTAAAATTTTAAATTTATCTTTACCTCTTCTTTTTGTGAAGTTCTCTCTAATCAACACACACATGTCACCTTTCTAAAAATAAAAAACATACCTCATGTTTTTCTTGAATTCTTATGAAAGTTAAGGTTGACTTCTCTAAAAATAATCAAAGGAAGAAAACTTATATTTTTGTCTCATTATCTCTTTTCTTAAAGAGGTTATTCTAATTTTGATTCAAAATATTCATCATATTATAAATTGAATTCTTAAATTGAACTTTTTCATCTCCATACATTTTATTTATCACATATAGATTTTTTACAAGTTGCTGAATCCACCTCATAATTTCCATAATCACGTAGTTCATTTTGTCAATAGAAGGGGTTTGTTTTAGTTTTTTAAATTTTAAAAAGGTAGCATATTTAATTGAAAAAAAAAGTTGTCAATGATACAAAATCAAAAGATGTGTAATGACCCCAAATTGAGAAAGATACACAAAGTATATCAAAAATTGAAAGATGCATAAAGTGCGCCAAATAATTGACAAGAGGCATAAAATGAACCCATAAAAAGTAAGCTTACCTTTCTTGTATTTCTTAAATCTTAAGAAAATCCTTTTATCTATTGATATTTTTGATACTTGAGCTTGAAAATTATAATTTCTGATTCACTAATTTTTATATTAATCTTCTATAAGATATGTTTTATGAAAGGAGTTTTGAAAAAATTAGTGTTTCTTTTTCTAATTTGTTCATATTGGATAGAAATGTTTTTGAGCTTTTTAAAGAACTTGAGCTTGGATTAACAATTTCTGAATTTCTAACCTTTTTGGATTATGCGTTGTCAATGCATTCTTTACTAAGTTTTTGAATAAATCAAAAGATAACTTTCTCATTTTAATTTTTTTTTTCACTAGATCAGGGATCATTTTGTTTTTAATCATTTTTTTATTTGTTCTGATTATTTGTGCCTCTTCTCTTTTTGATAATGTCAAAGGAGGAGAACATACTATTATATTTGTATCTATTTTTTTGGTAACCTTTTATTTTTTTTAATAAAAAAAAACAACAAAAAAAAATTTTATTCCCTAGTTTTAAATTTTTATTCTAGTGAGGGGGAGATTAGGAGAAAATGGTTTCAATTTTGCAAATTTAACCAGTAATATTTTTCATCAAAAAGGGAGAAATTTTTGCAACTCGAGCTTATGAGTTTATATTTTTTATCATAACAAATATTATGACTCACTTTCTATTGTCTACATATACTTGCAATATATTTTTATTTGTGTGTATACTAATTTTTTAGGATTACGATACACCATTCGAGGCTCAAGATTTAGTAGAATAAGTTTTATTTGTAATATTCATTGGTGTATTTCTTGATTTCTTGAGTCTTATCCTATAAGTGTGTTTGCTTGCTTTGTATTCTTACACACATACACTTGGGGAAAATACTGTATGATTGTTAGAGCTTTTTTATTTTCGATCACATCGTCCGGGACGATCGTTAATTATCTTGGATGACTAGTTAAAAATAGAAATCCTAATTAGGGCATCCTGGTTAAGGCAACCACAATTAAGAAAATTGGCCTAGATGATCCTATCATCATTCAGGATGATAGACTCAAATCAGAAAGAATCTACCGCCAAATCTATTTTGGCATGTATTATTTTTAGACATCATCCAGAACATCCTAGAAGATGCAGTGCAATTATGCCTAAATTAATATAGTAATTAATAAAATTATTTAAGGTTTGATTGCACGATCATATCATCCTGAACAATCACAGGATCGTCTGGGATGATCAGTTAACAAACCTTAGTTCTTTCTAGATGATTCATAATCAGCCTGGCTTCATTCAGGGTGATGCTTTGGATGATAAATGACTTTCTGTACAAATTAGCCTGGATGATCGTGAGATCATCCCAGAAGATCAGTTTACTTTTCCATCATCTTGACATGCAATCAGGGAGATGTTCTGAATGATGCTCAATGATTTAAAATAATTATACATGATGATATGAATATTGTTCTAGATAATAGTGTCAATTTGTTGCAATAAAGAGCAAATTTAGAGCTCTTCTATTTAAGACCTCTTATTTATTCAAGTTAGTGTCTTTGGCAGCCGTTGAAGATTCGTTCTTTTGGAGGAAACTTGAAGAGAGAATTTGAAAGAGAGAGAAGAAATGGTGGAGTTTGAGAGAGGAAGAAGATCCTTGGAGGGGAATTCAAGCGAGTGTGGAGGGGGTTTCATTGGTTATTATGGTGTATTCTTTCTTATTATTTTTTTGCATTTAGTTTCTGGACTTTAATTTCTGTGGTGATTATTTGGTTGTGTTTGTGATTTTGCATAAAGAATTTTTTAGATACCAATTCACCCCCCTCTCTTGGTTAGCCTTAGGACTAGTTCATAAGGGCTTAACATCAATATCAAAAGTCTCAAAAACTTTAATTTCTTTTTCCCTCCATCCACCCTTTTATTCATGACATCAAGAGGGTTAGATGACCAAAATCACCCAACTCTATGGGCTACACATCATCATCTTAGTTCAAAAGCATATAGGATGTTGAAAGTTATGGTTAATAAGTCTTAGGGTTAGAGAATCTATGATCAATGGTCCTACTTTTCAACTTTACTATCATCATAATAATCATTTATCTTGATCCATGCATGAGTACAAATGATATTTTGCAAAATATATTTATATTATAAGTGAATATATAATAACTAGAAGTATCATGCACTATAGGAAAATAACCTATTACCGACAAAAATTTCCAACGGAAATTGTATATTTTCTAGGGCAATATGAATTTATTGACAAAAAAATTTATGCTGGTCAAACCTATGTAGGAAAAATATTCATTACAACAGGCGGCCTTTACCAGCAGTCCTATAGCCGCCGGAATTACCAGCGGTCAAACTAGTGGTTTAACCTGTGGTTTTAATAATACACCACTAGAATTATCAGCAGTATAATAACTCCTGGCAAGGGCTTCAGTTTTTTGTTTTACCAATGCCTTTACCGACGGCCTAGGTCGCCGGTTTTAAGTGATTTGTTCTGGCGTTCTAAATTGTTGGAAATGGCCCTAATATTTGCCAAACCGAGCCTTCCTTTTCATTACTTTGCGTATTTATTTCTCTATAGACACTCACTCATGATCACGCCTCTGTCTTCCTGTGTAAAAATGCGGCCACCGACACCCTCTCTCCGTTCGATGATCTCGCCCCCACTCCGGCAGCCGATCACGCTTGCATTTTACCCATGAAAGCCGTCGATCGGCAATGTCCCAAATCAAATTTAATATTTGCTTTTTTTTTCTCAAATTTGTTGATATATATAAAAACCTTCTGAAGTATGACGTATTATTAAAGATGATAGAAAAACTTGGTATGTTGAAGAAACAAGAACTAGGATTAAGGGAGATTTTTGATAGAAACTAATCCTATTTACCTTGATGATCATGACTTAAATCATATACATGAAGATAGTATTATATTATCTTATATTAAATATAGTTCATATTTTGTTTTAGATTTAAGAAGTACATTGACTTTTCTAATCAAAGTGGTGAAATGATATCATTTGTGGCATTTGTGGATTACAAGGCTATGGAAGAATTTTGATCATAGAAGGTTCACTAAGAAGGAAGCTTCAAAAAAGATTTAGAATTCAAAGTGTTCTTTCATATTTCAAGAATAATTAATGTGAGTGTTCTTTCATATTCATGTAGGAGTTAATGCAATAGATTTTTCTAGAAACCTTGGAATAATGTTTGGGCATTACTATAAAAGGAGGGCAAGATAAGAGGATGTAAGTGTGTGAAAAAAATAGAAAAAAAAAAAAGGAAAAGAGAGAGTGAGAAGGTCAAGAGTCATTAGCCGAGTATTCCATTCTTTTAAATAAATTATTTATCTTATATTGTTGTATTTATCTTTGAAAAATATATGTTAAAATCCTTCATCAATTTTTTGCCACCCATAAAAGTTTTGTTCTATTTGCTATATTTATCATCTGAGTAATTGTTCTTCTCCCTCCAACACCCTAGTAGCTTTGCAATAGGTAAAAATTCATTAGGGATGTTAAGCCCTTATGAACTAGCCTAAGCTAACCAAGAGGAGGGGGGGGGGGGGGGGGGGGTGTGTGGGGGGGGGGGGGGGGGGGGGGGGTGAATTGGTATTTAAAAAAATCTTTCAATCAAAAAACAAAATCTAAACCAAACCAAAATTCACCATAAAGAAATCGTACGAAAAAAGCAGTAGAAAGGAACATAAAAATTTATAGTGGTTCGGTCAACTCGACCTCCGTCCACTCCCTAGAGGTGCCCTCCAAGTATTGTACTAAACTCAGTGACTCTCATTTTTCTCCCACAGCAAGGCGGAGAAGCCTGTACAAAACCTCCTTTCCACCGACACCAGTGAGGCATAGATTGTGGGTACTTCAGGTGATGGAGCTACTCCTCCTAATCTAGAGGTGCCTAACCAAGAAATAGAGGTATAAGAGCCGTGCTGACAATGCTCAAAGAAGATGAAATAGTCAGTAAGACTCAAATTGAAGACCTCAAAAATAAAAAATGTTAAAGCAATTATCATCAAAATAATTGTATATGCTTTAGCGGGTACTGGCTGCCCGTATCCTATAGAATACGACCACATGAAATATCCTAAAGGATATGTGGTACCTAAGTTCAAAATATTTTGTAGCACAGAGAAACCTAGGTAACATTTGGCCAAATTTAGAGCTATCTATGGTAATGCCAAAGGAAATGATGCCTTATTATTGTGCCAATTTGTTAGATGCCTTATAGGCACGGCTTTTGAATGGTATGCTGAGTTACCAAAAGACTCGATTAAGACATTCACCATGCTTGAAATAATGTTTGTTAAAAGGTTTTCCTGTGCAATATAGAAGGTGACTATTGCATATATCTCCCTCAAAAGAAGAAAGAACGATGAGTAAGTCACCAAATATATTACAAGATGGAGGAGCCTCAGCATGAGGTTTGAGAAGCAATTGACCAAAAAATATGATGTGGAACTCTTACTTGGAAATATTGATGACCATATGGTCCCCTACTTAGACATGGCTATAATTAATACCTTCTAAGAATTATTGAATTGTGTAGCCAAATTTGAAAAGTTGCCCAAGCCTAGGGGAATAATATACAACTACAATAGTAATCCCACTAGTAAAAGAAAACAACCCAAAATTTATGGTTCAAAGTGAGATGAAGTAAATATTGTATTTACTTCTCCTCCTGATAAAAAGTTTAATGGGAAAATGGCTGTGCCAAAAATGACAAAACAGGCGAAGGAAAATCTTGTGGTCCTACCTTACAGGAGATGATCAATAAGTCATACTCTTTTAAGAGAGAGTGTATTGGCAAAATCTTCTAACATGCACTCAAGATCAGCCTGCACTATCATTGTCTTACAGACCAGAACAAGTTGGCATAATTAATGATCCAAACTACTATCCATACAATTGGATTGTTAGTCTCCCGATCAAAGAATATTTTATATTTAAAGATTGGGTAGAAAGGAGTTATCAAAGTGGCAAGCTTATGTTATCGAATAGTGTATTGATTAACCCTAAGAGGGAGAATACCAATGTCATTCTTCCTACTCTTGTCAAGAAAATGTAGGAAAAGAACCCCAACAAGTTGAAGGAGGTTAGGAAACAAACATATCAAAATATAACAAGCAAATAATGAAGGTCATTTTGGCCATTAAGGGTGCTCATCAAAAGAATGCTCTAGAATTGGAAGTTGATTGAAGACTCCTCTGCTTAAAGAAGTCAGGTGAGGAAAAGTCTACATCAAGTAAAAATGAATCCCTTGAAATATTATAGTGATGAAGGAGGAAAAGCTTCTACATCCAGATATCAAAGAAGAAAAAAGAAGATATTGTTAGGAAAGAAGATTAAAATTAGAGGTAAATCGATTATATTGATGAATGCCATTAACCTCCTAGACGACCTATCAGGTTGAAGGAATACATGGCCAACTTGCACGTTAGCTCAGAATCTAAAAAATAGATAAGTATTCCATTAGAAACTTGTTGAGTTATAAGCCAAAAGGTGGAAAAAATGGGAGAGGACGAGGTGGAACTCTCAATCCTTAAAAGGCCAATTCAAAGATCTATTCGAAAGAAACGTGCCATATAGCATCGCCATTTATGAGTTTAATTGAAGAGTTATGTTTTCCAAAGATGATAAAAATATAAGTAAAATAACTCTTAAAACTAACTGCCCAAAACTTGGAAGCAGCTCAGATTTTGAACAAGTTAAAGAAGATAGAAATATCTAGCTCAATCAAGCGGTTATGCCACAAGATCCACTAATGTGTAAAGAGGCTAGTGTAAATATAGATTACAATATATTGTCTAATCTTCACAAGCTGCCTAGATTGTTGAGTATATATGATGCCCTTATCATTTCCAAGGACCTTAGGGACACACTTATTAAGGCATTATAAAATCCTGAGAAGTATGAGGCATTCTTTACCGAGAAAATCCTAACAAAAGCTTTATACACATAATACTGCTATAATTACTTTCAACGATAGTGATCTACGTTTGGGAACTGCAGATCATAATCAACCACTCTATGGTATACCAGAGAGTAACTATATAGAAATTAATATAATTTTGATTGATCCAGATTCTTTTGTTAATCATACATCAATTTCATAGATTGCCAACATCATCCCAATAAAGAAGAAAAATGGTCAAATTCTCATATGCAGTAACTATTGGGACTTGAATAAGGCATGTCCAAAAGATGATTTCCCACTCCCTAATGTAGAATATATGGTCGATATTACATCAAACCACGATATGTTCTTATTTTTGGATAGATTATCATGTTATAATCAAATTAAAATGGACCCTAATGATGAAAAGCAGTGGCCTTTCAAACTTCTATAGGCATATACTATTATAAGGTTCTGCTATTTGGGATAAAATTGTCGGGGCCACCTATCAAAGGATGATGAGCAGCATTTTGATGATCTTATCCACAAGTACATTGAATGTTATGTTGATGATTTAGTTGTAAAAAGTAAAGATCAACTTGAGCATGTAAATGATCTCAAAATTATATTTGAATTTATTCACAAATTTAGTTTGAAAATGAACCTGCTTAAATGTGTTTTTGGTGTGTCGTCTGGAAAATAACTTGGATTTATTATACTTCATAGAGGGATAAAAAGTGATCATGATAAAATTCAAGCAATAATGGAAATGCCAGCATCAAAAACTCTAAGACACCTTCATTCATTGCAAAGAAGATTGGAATATATTCGAAGATTTATGTCTAATTTGTCAAGTAGATGCCAACCCTTCTCATGATTGATGAAGAAACATACTCTTTTCATGTGGGATAATGCTTGTCAGGAGGATGAAGCTAAATATGAAGATCTAATAGCGAGTCTTGAGATTATAATCAATATGTAAATTCAAAAGCTCCATATATATAGAGATTCTCAACTTATAATTATGCAAAAAATAGGTGCTTTTAAAATTAACAAGCTCAAGAAAATCCCATATTATGAGTATGCTTTAAAATTCTTAAAATAAATCCTTGAGGTTACCCTGATTAAGGTTACACATGGTGAAAATGGTAAACCGATGTTTTGGAAAAGTTGGCTAAAGAAATGGTGAATGCCTAAGAGGAACCAATCATTATAGATATCCAGAATAAACATGCATTAGCTCTGGCCTCCTTACAACATAACGAAGGAAAAGAAACAAACGAGAGCTTATATATATCAGATGAGAATGATTGGAAGGAACCTTTCATTACATTTTTCGAATAGGATATATTACAAGAGGATAAATCTACTGTCTCAAAAATTTTCAAAATAGTATTTACATATGCTTCTGTGAATGACATGCTATGTTATAGATCATTTGATCTATTGTGACTACTGTGTCTGGGCCCTGATGAATCCCAAAAACTCATAACTAAAGTCCTTGAAGAATTATTGCAGTGCACACAAATATGGACCAAAAATATAAATTGAAATTAAATACATGGGATATTATTGTCCTAGCATGATTAAAGATTGTCTTGACTATACTAAGAAGTTCCATCAATGCCAAGTATATTCCGATGACATACATCAACCACTTAACTCGCTACTCCCTATAATAACATCATGGTCATTTGAAAGTTGGAGTACTTATATAATTCGTACTATAGAACCACCCACTTCTTTGGGACATCGATTAATCCACGCTGCCACATATTACTTCTCAAAATAGGTTAAAATAATCCCCCAAAGAGAAGCTAAAGCAGATAATATAATGCAATTCTTTCGTGATAATATTGTCTATCATTTTGGTGTGCCACGATGAATCATATCAAGCAACAGTACCACCTTTAAAATTTATGAATTTTATCGATTTATTAAACAATATAAAATACATTATCATTATTCTTTAATAAATAATCTGAGAGCTAACAGTTTGGCTAAAGTGTTTAACAAAACTTTGGTCAAATTGCTCAAGAAAATTCTCTCTAAAAATAAATGCGAATGACATGATAAATTAATTGAAGCCTTATGGGCATATCACATAACCTATATGACTATGATACAAGCTACTCCATAATCTCTGGTCTTTGAAATAGAGGAGATACTACCCCTTGAAGTGGAGTAATCATCATTTTATATTGTTATACAATACAACTAACCCAAAAACAAAATGAACTTCTACGGTTGGAAGAATGTGAAGCTCTAGATGAAATTAGACTTCAAGCCCAATAAAATTTAAAATTTTATCAAGCAAAATGACTACGGCTCATGATCGAATGGTCTGTCCTATGAGATTTAAAGAAGTTGAACTTGTTAGTTTGTAAAAGGCTTATAATTCTCCACTATCTTATCGGCGATAAATTCAACCCAATATGGGAAGGGTCATTCATTATCGAAAAGTTATATGTAGGAGGAGCCTATTAACTTATAGTTATAGCTAGTCAAAGGCCTAAGCCGCCAATTAATGGCCAATACCTGAAAAAATATCACATATAAACTCCTAATTGATTGGATCTTATGTTGAAAATTCCTCCTGTAACATAGGATGCAATTTATATATACATTTCACAATGCAATATAGATTCTTCATATTCTCCTATAATATATGATGTAATTTATATATATACTTGTAATGCAGGAAACAATTTCATATGTTCTCTTACAAGTTAGGAGCATCTATCATATCCTCATGTAATATAGGAGGCAATTTATGTATCTCCTTAAAAGGTAGGAGATAATATTTAATTTCTCCTATAACAGTAGGAGGCAATTTATGTATGCTCTTATAATGTAGGGTACAAATTTATAACTCCTCCTTTAATACAGGAGGCAATTTATTTATCTCCTTGCAAGGTAGAGGAGAATATCCGATCTCTTCCATAATAATAGGATATGACCCACATATATTCCTTCAATACAGGATATAAATTTATAAGGTCCCTTACAATGTGGGGGAAACTTGACATTTATCCTCCTGTAATATAAGATGCAATTTATATATATCATCCTACAAGGCAGGATATACCTTTTACACACTCCTGTAAAGACATGAGACAATTTTTATAAAAATATATACCTTTCCCAAATAATATAAGGGAATTATTAAACTTCATGTTGACTAAATGATTTGTCATATTAGTCAACTACTAAATCTTGTATGCTCACAAACGTAAGGGTGGTCGAGCTATTTTCATCAGCCTACCTAAAGTGTTGAATTCATAAATAGGTTCAATAAGCCATGAGCCAAACCTCCAAGTCTTATATGCTCACAAACCTAAGGGTTAAGCTATGTTCATTAGCCTATCTAAAGGTTTAAAATCATAAACAAGTTCAATAAGCGTAAGGGCCAAACCTCTAAATCATGTATGCTTACAAACCTAAGAGTCAAGCTATTTCCATCAGCTTATTTAAAGGGTTGAAACCATAAACATGTTTAATAAGACTAAGGACTGAATCTCTAAGTCTTATATGCTCATAAACCTAAGGCTTGAACTTTTTTTATCAGCCTATCTAAAGGGTTAAAATCATAAACAGGCTCAATAATTCTAAGGGCCAAACCTCTAAATCATTTATGCTCACAAACTTGAGGGTCAAGCTATTTTCATCAACCTATCTAAAGTGTTGAAATCATAAACATGTTTAATTAGCCTAAGGGTCTAACCTCTAAGTTATTTATGCTCACAAACCTAAGGGTCAAGCTATTTTCATTAGTCTATCTAAAAGAATGAAATCATAAAAAGATTCAATAAACCTAGGGGCCAAACCTCTAAGTCATTTATGCTCACAAACCTAAGGGTCTGGCTATTTTCATGAATCTAAATGGTTGAAATGAAATACCAGTTCAATAAGCCTAAGGGCTAAAGCTCTAAGTCTTTTTTGCTTACAAACATAAGGGTCAAGCTACTTGGAGCAATCTAAAAGGATTGAGAAAAAATTTCAAATTATGTGTTGATATTATAATGAATTCATTGTGTGAATACCACAAAAAAAATTTTATTGACTCCTTTCTTATCAAGAACTCTCCATAGCACTTCTCTTGGAACTTTATCATATGCTTTTTCTAAATCAATAAATATCATATGTAGATCCTCCTTATTTCCTCTATATTTTTCCATCAAACCTCTGAATAATAACCAAATAAAAAAAATTTGTTGGGAGGTAATTTGTATGAATTGTCTAAGAAAAATATATAACCAAATTGTAGGCTAAATAAACAACATAAAAACATGTTTCTTTTAACAAGAGAGACTAATAATTAAGATTTCACATTCCAACCCCTCACTCAGGGATCCTGGTTTATAAGGGTTAGGTTCACTATGTAGGATACTTAGTATACAGAGCTAGGTCGTAAGACCCTTCATTTGGAAATTTCTAAGAAAGCCATAAGGCCTATCCAACCAAAAATCATTTGGGCTACCTATAATAGAGGGCATAAGACCCATTATTAAGGCTACTTTCAAATGAAAGCCATAAGCCCCTACTTAAATCTAATAATATGGGTAATTATTAAATAGAGCTATAATTAAGCCCTAACCTAATTCAAACTAAATTAAAATCTATACATCTCCACTTTGGTTTAGTTGAGATCCATGACAAAATGCAACCCAAAGCTACTAATTAGGTTCCCTGGAAACTACAATAATGATTATTAGTGTTTGTAGATTGAACCACAGTATTCGTGGGATGATGGAACCATGATATTTTGATCGGGTGTACCTCCATCCCCCATAACTAAATTTAAAATATTATTGCACATTCTCACACTCCTTGAACAAAGCTAAGTGTATTTCTTCCTTAATCAAGAGCGATCTTCTAATGTGTTAGGAGGGGAAATTAACTATGAGGACTTGAGCTCACAGGAAGTAGAGCCAGATCTAAATAAACCTTAACACTATTGTTAGGAGAAATCTGGTTAAATATTAAATTAAATCTACCTCAGGAAAAATGAAGGGATTTTAAAGCTTGCAAGAGTGAGGTTTAATGATATGTTATGATTTTTCTAGAGAGAGCATCATAATAAACACTATTAATACAAATGAAATAAAAATTTTTAAGTAATGCCAAATTGATATACCTGAAGTTATCTAAATCACATATCCTTAACTTCCATTAGGATCTTCTTCCATGATAAGTAAGGATTATCATTTTTGCTCCATATGATTTCATGAATCTTTTGGGTAGGCTTCCTTGATGGATTGAAGCTGCAGGTAAAATTTTTTATCAATAATATATAATAGATCAAATTATAATAACTTTAAAAAATAAACTAAACTTATGTATCTCCCTTAAGCTCTATATATACATACTTATTTGCTGCTATTAGAGGCTCCCTAGCACCAACCTCTGCTTGTCTTGATGGTCTACCCTATTATGGCTACACCAGATATAGGTAATAATAGGGGTGGTGGTAAGGAGGGTAATTGAAGGTTGATGGAATTATTTATGATATTGGTGGGGGGTAATATAGATAGAATGGAGCTGAGTGAGTCTAATCCATAAAGGAAAATTAAGGACTCGTAGGCATATAAGCAGGGAAGTACCCAGGAAGGGGTGGTACTCCAACCATAGCTGGATCTATATGTCCCTGACCCTGCTCAATGGGGGACTGTGCTGACTCCCAGGTGGTGGTGATGATATCACTGGTGGAATTGATCTCTACCCCTAACATTCATCACCTTATCTAGATCTACTTGTTTCAGTGCTCAAATGTTTCTTATAAGAAAATTTTAAAGTAAAGGATCTATGAGGAGGATCATCACCTGAAGATATCTGTAGTAAAAGAAGTAATTAGTAAACCGTTAGAAAATATATAAAAAATTATGTTGTAACAATTATGAATATTTACATAAGTAGAAATAAAAAAATATAGAATGTAGAATGTTAAATTATAACAAACATAAAGAATTACATAAATATTATTATAGAATGTATAATGATTTACATATAAATATTATTTAATAAGAGACATTAACCAAGATTTGTTTACTAACTTGATTTTCAAAAATTATAATATAATAAATTTAGTCAATTAAATTATAAGAACTATTTATAATCAAAAAATATTTTCATTGCACTATAAGATATATTCACCCTCTTTTTCATTCTCATCTGAAGAGTCTGTCAAACTATTCACACCATCTAACTATATTTCAACATTATGTGTAGTATTTGACATATGATCAATTTTAACAAACCTATAATCTAACATTTTATCCGTTTGATGTGCAGTTACTACGATGTATTATTGATTAATTATCTCCTATACTTTTATTTTATGATAGCTTGTATATCTTACTTATCTTTGTAACTACTAGGATATTTACCAAAATAAACTGAATAACTTAACTCATTAGTACAAATGGATCAAACTTTTAATATCTTCTACTATGTTTTACTTTTACTAAATCATATACTAGCTAAACCCTTGTGATTATATTCAGTACTTGATCATACTATTGACAGTTGAATAAATATAAAAGATTCTCATCTTATCCTGGGTATTGTAGCTCATGAACCTCATTTAGAAAATAATAATAATCACACTCATCTTCTTCATGAGTATTTCCTCTAATATAAATTTCATAATTTTTAGCTTTTCTTCCTACACTCCATGACTTGAAATGAAATCTAAACTCATTAACTATATATATTGGCTAGGTGTTTACTTTTTGTATTGGGTCCCATGCTAGTGGTTATAGCCCTTTATCCAAAACCTTGTTAAAGAGGTTATGTACCTAAGAAAACTTTTTAATGTTAGGTCTTCTAGTATTAAATAAGATATAAAATCAATGAAATTTTTAAAATTAAAGGGCTCATGTAAGATCTAAACTAAGCTGGAAATTCATTTGCAATAAGTTATTCAACATCTATAGTATCTGTTAGAGGCAACTTACTTACAAAATATATGGCAATAAATCATCCAAATAAGACTTTAGTATTAAAAATTAACATGATTCTTTTTTCACATTATGAAAAAACTTATTCTAAGATTGGTTGGACTTCCTAACAGTTCATTAGGATAGATAAAGCCATTATTTTAATTTATAAATCAATGAGGAATCTTTCAACTTATTTGTCACTGGGCTTTCTATGACTTCTAAAGATTAATAGTGCAGATTGCGATTATTCTTTGATGATGAAGTCCATGTTATGACCAATCTTTGTTCTTGTACTCTTCATATGGGGCTCAAAATAGTAGAAGCAAAAGTGGATGATTTCTTGAGTCAAATATACTTCACATATCTATCCTTCTAGTGATGTTTTATTCTTAACATATTTTTAACTTATTCAAATATCTACAAGATAATTAAATTATTAGTTACAATAAAAATATTTATGAAATCATATTAAAAATATGTTTCATCTCTCAAAAGAAAATATCAAATGATATTGCACAGGTCCACCAACTCTAGCCTCATAAGGTTGATAGACTAGAAGATGTTCCATAAAATCAAAGAATCCTGGGGGAATTTGTGTATAACTTGCATAGGCTGATTGGTATGTTCTCCTCGCTCATCCATAAAATATATTTGCTTTATTTAGATGAACATAGTTCTTTGAAGAAAATACTAAGCTTTATTAATATATTTAATTTGTAATCTGGTAATAAGGTTACTATAATTAGAAGGAGAACATTCATAATTATATGACAATCATAATTTTTTAGTCCAAATAATCTTATAATTTTAAGTTCTACACATCAACTTAAGTTTGATCCATAACTACTGACATATTGATCTTTTTTACTAACTCTATATTTTGTTGCAAGTATTACTCTTTAATATACATTCTAGCTTTCATACTATCCTTAATCTTGATTTTAATATCCATAATTATATTAAAAAAATTGTTAAGAAAGTTTTTCTCGATGTGCATAACATCTAGATTATGTCTTATCAAATTTGTTCTTCAATATGATAATATCCAAAAAATACTTATTTTAATACAATTATATTGAACACCATATCCTAGAAATTTACACTCTGATAATGTTAAAAAATTAATAATTGATGAAATGTTAGAAGGTTTTTGTAGTACGTCAACACAACTTAATCTGGGTGGAGGAGATGACCTCTTAACTTTATTTCTAACAAATGTATTCTGCTTTCTCCTAAACAGATGATCAACAGGTAGGAACATACAATAATAATCAAACCAAGTTTTTTTTCTCTCTATTTTAGTGTGAAATATTTAGTATTCTCCATGCAGTAAGGGTAAACTAATTTTCCTACTATGCTCCAGTCCAATAATATACCATAAGCTAAAAAATTGCCAATGGTCCAAAGCAATGCAGCTCTAAGAAGAAAATTTTATTTGGTTGAGATATCATATGTGAGGACACCTTCTTCCCATAAGTACTTGAGATCATCAATTAATGGTTGCATAAAAATATTATTTTTTATTTTTAGATTATGTGGTTCATGTAATATAAGTGTTAAGAACATGGACATGGTAGTCATACACATCTCTGGTGGAAGGTTGTATGGTATTTGTATAAATGGCCAACAAGAATACAATGAAACTGCCTGACTGTACGAAGTAAAACTATCAGCACATAATCTCAATCTTATGTTACGTGGCTCAGCAGCAAATGAAGCATGAGTTCGATCAAAATCTTTCTACGCTTCAGCATCTAATGAATGAGAAAGAGCACTACTGTGTGCTAATTTCTCCTTATACCATCTCATATGACTTGCTGAACTCATTGATGTGTAGAGTCATTGAAGTCTTCGAATAATTAGTAAAAAAAAAAGGAAATATGAAACATCTTTCTTTTGATGGTATTATTTTCCCAAGTTTAGTTTAAACTGAGATGCAATGTAGATATGATAATAAACTTATGTCATATCATCCTTGTAGTATGACATACATCTATTTATACAATAATTAATTTTTTTAGTGATGAGACTTAACTTGGATACTAATTTATTTGTCCGATAAAAATTTGTGGTGATTAAATTATCTACTGGGTTTATTTTCTTGAGAAAACCAATGAAGTCATTGAAATAATCACATTGAATATTATATTCAATTTTGATACTTAGCATCCTAACAACAATCGATAATTCTGAATGAGTTATGCAACCATTCCAAATTAGTTTTTTAGCAGCATATAGTAATTCAAAGAATTTTATATTTCTGTTTTGGTGGCTCTTCTATGCTGGCCCTTAAATTAGGATCAGCTGCATTAAAAAAAAAAGTTATTCATATGGTCTACTCATTTGATCTTCATCAACTATTTTAGAAGCTGTGGATGGACCAACAAGAGTATCTCTGTGTGGCTCGTGCTCGCCATGTGATTTCTAAAATCAGTATCCTGGAATAGATCCCCTACAATATAAATTAACCTTTACATTATCGGGCTTAAAGAAATGTTTGATTTTTGTGCCTCGAGTATGGAAATCTAAACATTCCATCAAACTTAAATAAAAGTAGTTGAGATAAGACTTGAATAAAACTCTCAACACCCTTTATAAATTAATATTTCAATCCTCTTATACCTGGTAACAATTTATTATACATCTAATATCTCTCTTCTTATATATTCATTTGGATGTCAAAGAAAATTTTCCCTACATAGCTGTGAAATAAATTATTATAAAGGTTGCAGCCTTAAATCTTGTTAATTTAAATCTAATAAAGAATTATCATTTCTAGCCAAGTTTTTTTTAGTTCTACATATGCCTTTCTTTATATAAGTCAAATCTAATACTTTTAATTTGTTAATAGAGACATTGAAAAGCCACCATTTTAAGTGACCAAATCATCTAAGTTGATTTATCTCTGCAAAACTTAACTTAGTATTATGCTTTTCTTTTAATTGCCAACATTTGACACCATAAAGCATTGCAAATTTCTCCACCATCTTATAGAATTTTCCCTTAAGTTTGAGGGGGACTTTTCTATCACACAATAAGCTCGATGCATTCCTCCACTCAACTATCCAACTTGAATTCTATTGATAATATCCCTATCTATTTCACCTTCACTCTGAACAATAGATCCAATATATCTAAAACATGTACTCTTATGAATGACTTTATCGCTCAAAGTAACAATCCCCTCACTAGGTGAATTGCTACTAAAATTAAGCACCATATATTCAATTTTAGATCAACTCAAGTGAAAACCTTTAGACTCTAAGGTTGACATCCATAATTCAAGATTACCTTCAACTCCCTCTCTATTCTTATCTAAAAGAAGAATATTATGAGAAAAAAAGAATAACTAAGGTACATTCTCTTGCAAATGTCTATTGAGAACATCCACGACTAAAGCAAAATGATATGGGTTTAAGGCTTTCTCAAAATCAGCCTTTAGGTTTAAAGGTTGTCCTCCATAATTCAAGTTTATCTTCAACTCCCTCTCTAGTCTTATCAACAAGAAGAATATGAACAGTAAAAACTATAAACCAAGGTACATCCTCTTGCAAATTTCTACTAAAGAAAAAAATTAAGAAAATTCATGTAGATTACCTTCAGCTAGGGCAGTCAAACACGATTGTTGGCATGGGAGGTGAGGGCGCGGGAGGCTTTTAGCAGTCCGGAGTTCTTTTGACGGAACAAATGAGCACGGTTCAGCGAGAGCGTGGGCATCTGGACGACGGAAAGAGAGCCACACGAAGAAAGGAATAAGAAGGGACAGGGTGTTCAATTTTAGGGCTCCTTCCGACGGTTTTCACCACCGAAAGTTTTTTAATTAAAATCTAATAAATAATTATCATTTCTAATATTTTTAGATAAGTTTTTTTTAGTTCTACATATACCTTTGTTTATATAAGTCAAATCTAATATTTTTAATTTCATAATAGAGACATTGAAAAGCCACCGTTTTAAGTGACCAAATCATCAAAGGTGACTTATCTCTGCAAAACTTAACTTAGTATTATGCTTTTCTAATAATTGCCAACATTTGACACCATAAAGCATTGCAAATTTCTCCACCATCTTATAGAATTTTCCCTTAAGTTTGAGGGGGACTTTTCTATCACACAATAAGCTCGATGCATTCCTCCACTCAACCATCCAACTTGAATTCTATTGATAATATCCCTATCTATTTCACCTTCACTCTGAACAATAGATCCAATATATCTAAAACATGTACTCTTATGAATGACTTTATCGCTCAAAGTAACAATCCCCTCACTAGGTGAATTGCTACTAAAATTAAACACCATATATTCAATTTTAGATCAACTCAAGTGAAAACCTTTAGACTCTAATGTTGACATCCATAATTCAAGTTTACCTTCAACTCCCTCTCTATTCTTATCTAAAAGAATAATAGTATGAGCAAAAAAGAATTAACTAAGGTACATTCTCTTGCAAATGTCTATTGAGAACATCCACGACTAAAGCAAAATTATATGGGTTTAAGGCTTTCTCAAAATCAGCCTTTAGGTTTAAAGGTTGTCCTCCATAATTCAAGTTTATCTTCAACTCCCTCTTAAGTCTTATCAAAAAGAAGAATATGAACAGCAAAAAGTATAAACCAAGGTACTTCCTCTTGAAAATTTCTACTAAAGAAAAAAATTAAGAAAATTCATGTAGATTATCTTCAGCTAGGGCGGTCAAACACGATTGTTGGCATGGGAGGTGAGAACGTGGGAGGCTTTTTGCGGGCCGGGGTTCTTTTGACGAAACAAATGAGCACGGTTTAGCGAGAGCGCGGGCATCTGGACGAAGGAAAGAGAGCCACGCGAAGAAAGGTATAAGAAGGGACAGGGTGTTCAATTTTAGGGCTCCTTACGACGGTTTTCACCACTGAAAGTTTTTTAATTAAAATCTAATAAAGAATTATCATTTCTAATATTTTTAGCCAAATTTTTTTTAGTTCTACATATACCTTTCTTTATATAAGTCAAATCTAATACTTTTAATTTCTTAATAGAGACATTGAAAAGCCACCGTTTTAAGTGACCAAATCATCTAAGGTGACTTATCTCAGCAAAACTTAACTTAGTATTATGCTTTCTTTTAATTGCCAACATTTGACACCATAAAGCATTGCAAATTTCTCCACCATCTTATAGAATTTTCCCTTAAGTTTGAGGGGGACTTTTCTATCACACAATAAGCTCGATGCATTCCTCCACTCAACCATCCAACTTGAATTCTATTGATAATATCCCTATCTATTTCACCTTCACTCTGAACAATAGATCCAATATATCTAAAACATGTACTCTTATGAATGACCTTATCGCTCAAAGTAACAATCCCCTCACTAGGTGAATTGCTACTAAAATTAAACACCATATATTCAATTTTAGATCAACTCAAGTGAAAACCTTTAGACTCTAATGTTGACATCCATAATTCAAGTTTACCTTCAACTCCCTCTCTATTCTTATCTAAAAGAATAATAGTATGAGTAAAAAAGAATTAACTAAGGTACATTCTCTTGCAAATGTCTATTGAGAACATCCACGACTAAAGCAAAAT
>NW_021318832.1:986665-1052056 GCF_001605985.2 Dendrobium catenatum | reverse complement strand
CTTTTAAGTGACCAAATCATCTAAGGTGACTTATCTCTGCAAAACTTAACTTAGTATTATGCTTTTCTTTTAATTGCCAACATTTGACACCATAAAGCATTGCAAATTTCTCCACCATCTTATAGAATTTTCCCTTAAGTTTGAGGGGGACATTTCTATCACACAATAAGATCGATGCATTCCTCCACTCAACCATCCAACTTGAATTTTATTGGTAATATCCCTATCTATTTAACCTTCACTCTGAACAATAGATCCAATATATCTAAAACATGTACTCTTATGAATGACTTTATAGGTCAAAGTAACAATCCCCTCACTATGTTAATTGCTACAAAAATTAAACACCATATATTCAATTTTAGATCAATTCAAGTGAAAACCTTTAGACTCTAAGGTTGACATCCATAATTCAAGTTTACCTTCAACTCCCTCTCTATTCTTAACAAAAAGAAGAATATTATGAGCAAAAAAAAATAAACTAAGGTACATTCTCTTGCAAATGTCTATTGAGAACATCCACGACTAAAGCAAAATGATATGTGTTTAAGGCTTTCTCAAAACCAGCCTTTAGGTTTAAAGGTTGTCCTCCATAATTCAAGTTTATGTTCAACTCCCTCTATAGTCTTATCAACAAGAAGAATATGAACAGCAAAAAGTATAAACCAAGGTACATCCTCTTGCAAATTTCTACTAAAGAAAAAATTAAGGAAATTCATGTAGATTACCTTCAGCTAGGGCGGTCAAACACGAGTGATGGCGTAGGGGGCGAGGGCGCGGGACGCTTTTGGCGGGCCAGAGTTCTGTTGACGGAACAAATGAGCACCGTTCAGCGAGAGCGCGGGCATCTGGACGAAAGAAAAAGAGCCACACGAAGAAATAAATAAGAAGGGACATGGTGTTCAATTTTAGGGCTCCTTCTGACAGTTTTCACCGCCGAAAGTTTTTTTATTAAAAACGGCGGAAGTTCCGGGGGCTTAGCATTTAATACCGGCGGTTGAACCAACGGTTAATAGCGGCGGTCAAACCGCTAGTTTAACCGTCGGAAGTTCCGGCGGTCAACTAAAAGCCAAAAATACGGCCAATATTCAGCGAATTTACTGTAGTGTAATGTGCAAAATGGTGCATCCACGTTGTTTAAAAGTAAATATATAAAATGAAAATGCTAGTAATATTATTATATATTACTTTCAAGTTATGGTGGGTGTATTCAATTATTAAAACCATGTTAGGTTTTCATAGCCTACTCATAATCCATCATTCTTGGGATTTTTCTTCTAAACTTTGCCTCCAAGCCTCAAAAATGACAACTGCTCTTCATTTGTTTTTGTCTCTTTTTTTATGGATCTACAAAATATCTAATCAAATAGTTCTTATAATTTAACCTCCTTCATGAAACGTTACAGCCATTTTATCGTTGGGTCTTTCCTTCTAACGTTAATTCTCTTTATGTCAAGCAGAATATTAATACAGTGATAGCAAGAAGAATATAATAAATGTATATTATAATAATAGAAAGCAGAATATAAAAACAGAGAGACACCTTAATAAAAAAAAAGACTAGACAAGGTTGATAAGAAGCGAAGCTTGGGCCACCTATCACGGATGATAAAAGCACTTAACCAAACTCATCTTTATATATTATATTTTAAGGCGTAAGTTTCGTTTGGGACAATTTCTTTGCTGCTTTCAAAATAATTTTTCAGTATAATTTTTTTTTTATTTAAAAATTTTGAAAAGTTTTTTTTACTGCTTCTTAAAACAACTTTTTGATATAAAAATTATATTTTGATACTAAAATGCTACTTTAAAATGTAGTGAGAAAGCTGTATCATACGAAACCCAAGTTTATTTTAATTAATTTCAAATCAGGCTCTCATGAAGTCTAGGATTTGGAGTATGAATCTGTTTGTGCTGCTTGAAAATTTACTTAAACAAATTAGGTTTTAGTTTTCATCCGTCTATTTCTAAGAAAAAAAATTCAAATTTATATAATAGTATTAAAAAATAATGAACCTTTTATTAAAAGGTTTGAAATCAATTTTTTTTCTTTGGAAATTTTGGGAGCCACAGCTCATGTATTAAAAAGAAAATGTTCTGTTACAAATATAAACCAAAAAACCTGTAGAAATAATGAGAAGAAATCCCAAGGACAAAAAATAGGGTTCATCTTAAGAATACAACTACAAAGATGGGAGAAGTAAAACAAAAAAATCAGGGACTTAGGCATAATGAGAGCACCCAAAAAACACATTCGGCCTCATAATAATGACTGGAAGAAGTCTCCGAGCTAAAGCAACTTCCCCAATTGCCACAGCCTTGCAAAAACCGACCAAAAACAGGCACGGGGCCATCCAAGGGGAACTATCAAGCGGCCACCAGTCAAAACGGTGCTCCCAGATCATCATTGTCCCTCCAAAAAACATCATCCAGCAAATTTTCATCATATTCCAGCAGACTGGTCGAAAATCAGAAGTGATCATGAAGCTTCTCTTTAAGAAACTCCACATTTTTTCAGCTGCAAGCCTTCCCTCTAATAGTCATTTTGATAGCTCCGGTCAACATAAGGGGAGACAACCAAGTATTAGAGAAAGGCCTGTTATTTCTCTTCCTCCAAAGATGATATACAATATAGGCCATGATAGAGAAACAAAAGTTTTTCTCTAAATTAGAGGTGGAGTATTCATAGTCCAAAAAATCATAAGCCTGAAACCTATGTTGCACCGATACGGATACGGAGATACGGATATGACACGATACGGATACGGGACACGCCAATTCTTAAAAACATAGGAAACGGATACGACGTAGATACATCATTATAATATATAAATACATAAAAATTAAGAAAGTAATCAAACTTTAATATTTGAAATGATCAAAAATTTGAAATAAAAGTAAGCATTAAATATTTAAATGTCTAGTACAACAACAAAAACAACAACAACAACAACATCAAGCCTTTATCCCACTACGTGGGGTCGGAGTACAACAACAAAAACAATAAGATAAATTGTCCAACACATGAAATTTCAACTATTCAATAGAATGAATGATAGGATTAGCTTCTTCAGTGGTTTATCTTTGAGTTTCTATATCATCTTCAATAAATATCATAGCTTCTAATTCAGGCTCATCAAGTGAAAGATTAGCAATTTCTAATATTCCCATATCCTCAATAGATTCAAATCCATCTCCATCAACATCCCACATCCTGTTGTCTCCTTCCATATAAGTTGGAGTTTTCCTTGAGAGAAGCCGAAGGTTTGTATGCACATAAACTAAATCTTCTGCCCATTGTGGAGTAATTTTATTTCTCTTCATTGAGTGGATGAACGATTATGTACTCCAATTTCTTTCACAATAAGATGCGGATGAAACTTGGCCAAGCAATTTTATGAAAATTATTTGAAGTAGAGGCGCTGAAGCTCCATGTATAATTCACCACATTTTTCGATCAATTCTCCACCTATCACACAATGACTCTTGCATCAAAGTCCTCTAAATAACCAAAAAATTTAGCAAGCTCAATATTGACACTTCTTCTCTCCTCCTCATTTGGAAAATAACGCTTCAAATATGTCTTCCTCATATTTGAAATTTCTAAATTTTTCTATGGAGAAACTCTTCGAGGATCCTCTTGAAGCCATTCTTTAATTGAATATCTTAAAAAAATATTAGAATGAAATAATGAAAAAAATATTGAAATTACTAAACAATAAATTATAAATTAATAATGAAAATTATTGAAATTTATCTGGGATTTAGTGAGTGAGCCAAGCAATATAAAGGTGTATTACTTTTGCTCCACCTATCTTCTAGAATAGCATAAATAACATCCCAAAAATTTGACTCATTAAGTGTCTTCCTCTCATGTCTATATATAATTTCTTTTACTTTGGCAAGTATTGAATCCCACATCTCATAAATGAGATGTAAACAAGACTTATTCGTATCAGCTACTCTCAACATCTCATAAATTGGATTAGTGAAATTTATGATGTATTCAATCTCATCCTATCATAAATCATCTAAAAGTTTCTCCTTTATATATCTAGCCTTTTCAACATTATCCTTTCTATAACAAGACCATTTGAACTGATCATCATAGCTTGAAGAGCATTTTTTATTTTTTTTTAATCTTCTCTATAAACAGGTGCATTAATAGCAATGACCTGGATGATATTTGAAGGCCCCACCATCATGATAACTTCTTTGATTAAATTAAAAATGAAGAACTTATCCCTATACTGTCCTTCACAGTTTACAGCTTTGATAAATATATGATAGCTCTCTATTACAACCATGAAGTTGATAAAGTGACTTTTTGTGGATCTATCCACCCATCACAAATCAAAGTAACTCATTTTTCCTTCAAAACTCCTCTAGTAGGCTTGAGCAACTTCTCAATATTATCTCTCTCTCTCTCTTTGCAACAACTTCGTTCTAATGACATTATATCTAGGTGGCACGTATCTTACAAGATTATTATTGCATGCATAGGTAAAAGCATTATTGTAATGTGGATTCCTTGCTAGGTTAAAAGGAAATCCAGCTGAGTAAAATATTCTAGCTATTTTCCCATCTAGTTGTTCTCTCATTTTTAAATTAAATGTTTTCTCCAAAGCACTATCTACAACATGTTTTCTTCTTTTTGGTTCAAATCCCTCCATCTGAAAGGCCCCTTATTAACAGTACTGTCATCACTTCTAATTGAAGATGATGATGAAGGATATGAAGCATAAGTTCTTGGAAGTGGAATATATTTTGAAAGCTCTTTTTTACTCTTTTGCTCAGCTTCACTGATTTTTCTTTGCAATTCAGCCATTTGTGATGAGCTTATATTCGGGCATACTTTAATTTCATAACCACTAATCTTCAACAAATGAGTTTTCACTCTATAATATGATTCTTTGTATGTGGCATTACAAAAATTGCATTTGAATGCAATATTGTCACCCCCTTATGATGTTTTACCTATTTTTGTCACATAACCCCACAGAGGTTTGTTATCTTCAATATTGGTCTCTAATGGACCATCAATAGACCCAATTCCTACACCACTAGAGCTCATTATCCTATAAAGGGTCGACACAAATTAATCCACATGAATTTGAAACTTGAAAATTTTTAATTAAAAGTGTAGATATGTTACGCTTATGCCGGGGATCGAAGGGGGTGCTGCCCCCTGTCGGGGTTCAACCTGTCGACGAAGGATGATTCTGTCGGCTTTAATACTCGTGTCGTCAAGCCTCTTTGTCGACGAAGGATGATCCTGTCCGCTTCTATGCTCGCGTCGTCGAGCCGCTCCTTCGACTATAACGAAGAAGACGAACACCTATGCGGAAATAAAAAACCTAGCGCGTCGAAATATTTAAGCCGCATAAATGAATAGGGATATCGAGCGGATAATCAAAATGAATAGGGCAAATTGCGGCTCTATTTTTTTTAATAGGACACGCGTATCCGAAACGCGTGTCCGATCAAAGTTAAATAACATTTTAATTGGACACAACAAAGCCGTATCCGTGCCGTATCGAATGTGTATCCGTATCCGACACATATCCGATACAACATACCTCATAAATAGGCGTATCCGTGCAACATAGTCTGAAACAGATTAGGCCTAAATAGAAATCTCCCAAAAACCGGTAAGACCAAAGTAAGAACAAAGAAAGAGAAATCACAATCAAAGAAAATGTGGTGGTGTGATTCATGTGATTTAGTACAAAAAGAGCAGCTAGGTGAGACAGGTAAACCCCTCCGAATAGTTATTTTGAAATCAATTTTTATTCCATCAAATATTCTACATATTGTCAGAAATTTTTGTCGAAGAATCTGACCAGATATGGTAATTTCGCCGTTGCCCTCCCTTAGCTTTGGTCAACAAAAGCAGACATAATGGGCTTAGCTGAAGGAAAAAAAAAAAATTGAACTCAATTTTCAACCACGTAATGGCGTTGAATGCAGCTATGAACGTTGATTTTTTTTTTTTTTTTTGCAGCTATGAACGATGATGACAAGAATGATTCGATAATTTTATGATGAGCCTTTACTAACATATAATGTATTATTTAGATTTTATTTGGGGTGATTTTCTTACTAAATTTTTTTTAAAAAATTTCTTACTACTTAAAGCAGTTTTTTAATACAAAAATTTTATTTTTTACACTAAAAAACTGTTTTAAAAAGCAGTAAAAAAGCCTTCCCAAAAGTCTTAGTTGGTCTATTTATTTACTTTACAACTATTGCGACATCTGAATAATTTCCGACCAAGATTAAAAAAATATATGGAGAAGTTAATGATATAGCATATCCAGCCAATATATAGAAGAAGACAGCAAAACAGAAGAAAATTTGCTCATAGATAATATCCTGCCCTACTAGCAATGGTGGGGCCTGATTAAAAAAAGAAGATATTATTTTGATTAAGAAAACTTAAACCTATTAAATACCAAAATATAACAGCTAAACAGCTCTAGATCTCAAAACTAAATTACTGAGTCCAGCATTTGGTATTTAGCCCTCGGCGCCTTGTGTAATATCAGCATATTCTTTCGGGTCACCATGGCCTATTTGTAAGAACTTAATAGACTGTTGCTTAGACTATTTGCAAAAGGAAATATGGCCATCCTCCATCACAACTTTGTCCAAAACTATTTACATTTGTTACGAATATTTGACATGAGCGCTGTGACACTACTTGTAGTATGTAGCGTCGTGGCACTGATGAAATTAACTAACATCGTAATGCTCATTATTCTCATTGTTGTGGTGCTCTAAATCATGAATCAACGTGTCGCTTCTCTGTGGTAATTGAATTAACTGTTGCACTGTTGCGTTCAACCAATTTGGCATTACGGGGCCCTCCGAAGCTCTGTGACATTGTTGTATACTGGCATAGCATTTCCTCTGATGTGGATTTAGGGATCATATGTCATGGTGCTCCATGATTCGGCATCACGGTGCCTCTGCAATTTCCCAGTTTTTGAGACTTTCATGGAAGTTTCCGGCACAAAACCATCACGAGAGGTCTTTTCATAGTAAAAAAGTAACATGAAAACTATAACAAAAACTCCATGACAAATTCCCCAAAACTTAAACCATTACTTGCCCTCAAGTAATCGATCTTCATCAACTTTCCAATAAGAAATCTTATTTTTGTTAAATTGCAATTATGGAATTATTCAAATTTATGATAATACTAACTTAATGGTGTTAATTGTAATATTTGATGATTAATACTTTCAATCTCTACAACCAATAGCAAGCATCCTAATAAATCATTGTAACTAATATTCCTATTAAATTCAACTCCTAAATATGTATGGGGAACATTTGACTAAAAATTTTAGGGTTCATGATCTTAGATTTTACAGAACTTCATATTTATTTAATTTTTCAGTTCAATTACAAGCTTCATTATAAAATATAATTCCTAAAAGTCCCCTTGGTGTAATTCTTCCATAAATTCCTCAAGTAGAGTTTAGACTTTTAAGCTACCAACTTTTTATATTTCAATACTTAACTTTTTCCTTTTTTTTTCTTGGTCATTTTTTTTAAACTGCCCCCTTAATAGTCTGTATTTACAGCAGCTGGTTTAGGAAAAAGGAAAAATAAATAAAAGTCTGGTGTCACTGACAAGAACTTTATTTGGTCTGGTCATAGGACGTAGCTCTACGTTCGGCCGCCAGTAGAATCGCGCCACGCGTTTTCACTATTTACCGCGCGCCCCGACAACCCGACCCGAAACGGACCCAGGATGGCTCGGTATTTCTCGATTTTGCTAGGTATTGCTCGGTAATACTCGGTATTGCTAGGTATTGGTCAATTTTGCTCGGCAATAACCAATACCGAGCAAATACCGAGTAATACCGAGTTGTACCGAGTTGTACCGAGTTTTTCTAGGTATTGGTACAACTCCGTATTGCTAGGTATTGGTCGATTTTGCTTGGCAATAACCAATACCGAGCAAATATCGAGCAATACCGAGCAAATACCGAGTTGTACATAGTTTTTCTAGGCATTGGTACAACTCGGTATTGGTATTCTAGAAGAACTCGGTACAACTCGGTATTTGCTTAGTATTGGTCTTCACAGAGCGATATTTCTCGTTATTATCATGCAATACCTAGCAATACCGAGCAATACCGAGCAAATACTGAGTAATACCTCGCAATACGCGAACATAACATTCCCGGGTTCCGGTCTGGGTCAAGTCATCGGGCCACGCAGTAGAGAGTAAGAGCACGTTGCGACATGTTATTGGCGGCCGAACGTAGCTCTACGTCCGGTTAGAGAACGTAATAATTGTTCCACCGACAACACCTAAAGATGGGAAGAGAATTTAAATCTACAATTTTCTTCCCTTCCCTCATTTCTCTAAAGTGTTTTCCATTGAAGTCTCTCAATTGGCCTTTGATCTTAGATTTTTTTCTATTTCCAGCAGTGGTGTGTGAGATGGAGGCTTCGTTTGGAACGACTTTTTTACTGTTTCTTGAAGCAGTTTTCTAGTACAAAATTTTAATATTTTAACCAAAAATTATCTTAAGAAGCATAAAAGACTATCCCAAACAAAGCCGAAGTCATTGCCTATTTCACATATTTTTGAGTGTTTTTATTTTTCCATATTTTTTTTTTATTTGAAATTTGTTGTATATTTTTTGTATTATAAATGTAAAAATTGGTGGATGTTTTATTAGTGCCATCCTCCATCACAACTTTGTCCAAAACTATTTACATTTGTTACGAATATTTGACATGAGCGCTGTGACACTACTTGTAGTATGTAGCGTCGTGGCACTGATGAAATTAACTAACATCGTAATGCTCATTATTCTCATTGTTGTGGTGCTCTAAATCATGAATCAACGTGTCGCTTCTCTGTGGTAATTGAATTAACTGTTGCACTGTTGCGTTCAACCAATTTGGCATTACGGGGCCCTCCGAAGCTCTGTGACATTGTTGTATACTGGCATATCATTTTCTCTTATGTGGATTTAGGGATCATATGTCATGGTGCTGCATGATTCAGCACCACGGTGCCTTTACAATTTCCCAGTTTTTGAGACTTTTTCATGGAAGTCTCGGGCACAAAACCATCACGAGAGGTCTTTTCATAGTAAAAAAGTTGGTGGATGGTTTATTAGTGGATATTTTTTTGTTTCTACATTTACTTAAATGTCTTATAAGTTGTTTATAATTATTTGGAATGGAGTGGCAATTTATTTATTATAGGTTTGAAAAAATACATAATTATTTTGGATCTCTATAGGGTTTAGTCCATTCCAAGAACTGAGAAAAATTATTTGATTTTAGAAAGATGCAGTTTGTTTTGCCTTTTTTTTTTCTTTTTGAATTATCTGTACAGATTTTTTTGTTTCACTAATAAAAAAAAATGAAAACTAAATTAAATTTTAGAATGGCTTTGTGCTCTTTATTTTTTTAACTAATTAAGTGTGCTTGTTTTCATTATTATCCAAACTAATAATAATTTATGTATTAATTAGTTATGTAAAATTTCCATACCTTTATGACTGATCATTTATATTTTTTTATATTTGAATATGTTTTAGTTAAATTAATTTGGGATAGTATTAAGTAAATTTTGTAATTTTCTATAATTTTAAAAACTTGTCCAGTATTGTTTTTGGTGGTCTCAGTCCTGCAGTAAAAGAGATTAGTATCAGTCCTGCAGTAAAAGAGATTAGTAAATTTTTGGCTTCAATTATGCAAATGCATAAATGGCAACTTAGTGTGAATGAGCAGTTTTCACCTACGTATACCGGAGGTCAAACTGGTCCAATAAAAGTGTCGACAAATACTAATCTAGAATAGCTAAAGTTACGAGGCCTGAAAGGACTTAAATATGAACCGTCAAGCACCACAGTAAATTTGATATGTCGTTATCCTAATAGAAATGATTTTGTTGCAACAAATATTGATGACGATAAAGAGTGTGAAGTTGTATTGGAATATGCATATAAAGAAAAACTTATTTTGTATGTTGAAGTTTTGATGTTGGACACTGAGATTATGATTGTAGATAATATAAACCTTCCTATGACGGAGTCCCATAACTTCCTTGATATGCCTGAAGGTCGCTCAATCAGTCATACTGATATTTCAGATGTCAATGAGCATATTCACTAAGTGTCCCACTAATATTTTTTTTTTAATCCAACAAATCATGTTTTATATGTTATAACTATACTGTTGAGTGAACGTATGTTCAATAGGTTCATGAGAGATGAAGTTGATCTAAATATTGCAGCACCATTAACACAATCATCCAACCATAACATTGATGAAGAGGAAGATGTCGAGGGTCATATACCAACAATTGTTGAAGGTTATGAGATAATGAGTAGTAGTTATGACAATGACCTTGATAATAATGTAGAAGGATATTAATCTGATGTAGGTTTGCCAGACACAACAGATCATGATTCCATGCAAAATCTGATTATAGACAACTATGTAAGGTCTATAAATGTAGAAGAATAAATGGCTTCCAATAATAACTTTGCAAGCATATGTCGTACTACTTAGGAGTGTGATGTAGAGCTTGAATTTAATTTGATGATGCTATCAAGTGTAATAGAATGGGAGAAGAATTGCATATTCCACAAGAATTAGTGGAAGGGATGTCTTTCACAACTAAAACAAACCTACAGTTTGTATACATGGTTGGTCAATATTAAACAATATGGAATTTGTAATGTTAACTTCAAAAAGCAGAAGTTGACAGTATCATGTGTACAAATGGATGATTCCCCTTGGCTTTCATAATTGTTGACTAAGAATGTAATGAGTCGTGATTATGTTTCATTATTTATTTTCTTAAGACTTTCCTACTTTACCAATCGTTAGGAATAGAAAAGATATTGGCATCATTTCAAATAAACATACTGATTTAGTTAGTGGATGCTCAGATGTTTTCCCAAATGTGACTCATTGTCACTACCTCCGGCATCTCCTAGAGAACTTCAAGAAAGTAATCGATAAAGTGGGCAGTGCAAATGTTGAATTTTAATGCCAGAAGATGTACTTATCTTGTAGTACTGGTCTAAGTTCTTTCAATAGAGCAATGATTGATTTATAAAATATAAAATAATAAATATATAATAGACTGGTGGACTGTGATATGACACATTGGATACTAACACATGATAATGGGCTTAGATATGGAGTGATGACTACAAATGCCTCAGAATTGTTTAATGGTGTCAAAATAGCTCATAGATTGCCTATTCAGGCTTTGATTACTGCAATCTACTATAACTTTCTTAGTATCTTCATGTACTGGTTAGAACATTCACAAATGGCTAAGTTGGAGAGCAATGGTCTCTTAAGTTGGAGAGCAATGGTCTCTTCGTACAACAAACTAAGGAGTCAATATGTAAGGTAGAACTAGAAGCTACGAGAATGCCTAATCCTACTAGAATCAACTTGACAAAGTTTCAAGTTAATGACATGTCTAGAAGGACATATCTGGTGGATATAATAGATGAGTCTACCTATATGTGTTGCTATTGATGGCCCTTACTTTATCACATCGCTTGAGTACATGTTGTTATTTGTTTGGCTTTGATTAGGAGAAGTCATCTCCATTATGTTTCAAATTATTTCTCCAATGAAAACTTCAAGCGCACATACGAAGCTGAGTTTCATAGTATACCAGGTCGTTAGTTTTGGGGCTTTCATGGCCCTAACAAAGGTTTATTTCCACTTGCACCGCCCAACTATAGAAGACGCATTGGGCGACCACGTACGTAGAAGATGTTACAATAACACTATGGATGAGAAGAGTTATCATCCAAGTAGCTTTATGGTTTATGTAAAATGGCAGGTCATAACAAGAACAACTGCCGTCTTACTAATTAATTATAATCGTAGTCTATGAAATGTTCATGCATGAAATAGTGATGTGCTCATGCTCTGTATGATGTAGTATGTTTTCTTACACTTTTTGTGAAATGCAGTCTTGTTTTCTACCATTAATATGAAATATCAACATAAAGGGCTATGGCGGAAGAGTCAACAAGGCCTAGAAGATGTCAAGTTAGAAAACAACCTGGTGAAGAGGAGGCCACCTATGGGTCTACATCAACAGACATACATCCTACCATCGCTTATCTTCGAGGAAGGCATAAAGCCGCCCACCCTAACAAGGTAAAAAATTTATAAATATGATTTATATTTAATGAATAATTCAGTTGATTTTTGTATGTTCATGGTGTACAAGTTCCTGATTGTGGGGATCAAGCACTAAAGGAGTACTTGTATTAGTATAGATTATGGGCATCACTTTACCTACTACATCCTCCTATTGAGCCACTGAGTTCATACTACCCACGAGCACCTGTTGAGCAGATGCTTGTATTTACTCCACTTATGCTTTCTTTAAATAAAATATTTATATAATTATTCTTATTCCTTAATTATTGATACGTCACGCAAAAATTATCTTGATCGGGCACGAATCTCGAGGCAAAAATCAAGTTGGAAACTACAAAAATTAAATTCGGGAGCACCTGAACTCCGATTTCAGCAAACTTACAGTCAAACTGAGCATCTCGGAAATACGAACCCAAAACACCAAATTTGACTCAATCTGAGCCCAAATGAGTCCAAATTAAGGACCTAAAGCACTGTTGGAAGGTTCGAACCACAATTTGAGTTACCAAATAGTCTCTAATTTTAACGAGCTTATACTCGAATCCAGCGGCTGGACGAGACGAATCTAACGAGCCTAAGATTGCCGAATTCCGACATCATGAAGACCTTCAAATGTCCAACGAATGGTGCATGATTAAAGGATTCGATATCGGCCGTCCATTCGAATCAATCCCAATTCGCCCATGATCTCACGTCTATTTACGGGCTTTGCCACTCCAGAAAAACTATAAATAGATCCCTCATTCTACACAAAGGGAAGGGAAGTGAAGAGAGAGAAGAAGAAGAGAAGAAGAGGAGAAAGAGGAAAAGGAGAATCATCTCCTCCTCGCCACCGCCGGAGCTCTTCCCGCCGCCTGAATACGTCGGGATTCTGCGTGATATTCGGGAGAACGCAGGAATTCTGCCCAACTTCCACATGATGCTAAAATTCTTCCCAATTTACAACAGAGTTCCCTCTTGACGCCGAAACTCCGCCAAAGTGAAGCCAGAGTTCTCCTCTGCCACCAACAGATGTCGAACTTCTACCCGACGTCAGACCTTCACTCTTCGCCAAGTTTATACCTGACACCAAACTCCTACCGGTTATCAGACTTCGCTGGACGTCTGCTCGAAGATGGATTTCTTTCCATTGTTGGACTTCTACCTGACTCTGTCCTTCTGATCTTCGTCGTCAGACTACAGTCTTTCCGATCTCCATCGTCCGCCGACTACGGTCCTCCTGACTTATGTCGCCCGCCGACTACAGTCTTTCTGACCTCTGTCGGCCGCCGACTACGACCCTCCTGACTTACGTCGCCCGCTGACTACAGTCCTTCTGACCTCCGTCGCCAGCCGACTACGGTCCTCCTGACTTACGTCGCCCACCGACTACAAGCCTTCCGACCTCCGTCGCCCGCCGACTACGGTCCTCCCGACCAAACGAACATGTCAATAGTGATTCTTTGTATTCACATAATGTAATATACTCTATAAAATGTACATCAAGATAAGGCCTTCTCCCAAGAAAGGGCCTCACTTGTAATCGACTGCAATACTAGTGGATTCATTTAAACTGGGCTAGGCCCCATGGTTTTTCCCCCTTTTTAGGGGTTTTTCACGTAAAATTCTGGTGTCTCATAAATATTAGACCCTCACTCTTATCTGATTGCGTGCTGGATTTTCATACAACGCTAAGATGATAAACTTTATATTTCTCTACCGCCGCGAATACTCCTGGACGCAACAATTATGTATAGCAAAACCATCTCTTTGAGATAGATAAGATGTTATAGCAATTCTATGGCCGACCTGATGACTCTCAACTCCCACAAAATGTTAATAAGATTGGAGAATTGAACAATGCTATAAAATCACAAATGTTCTTAGAGGATACATGATACCATTTAGACTCCTGGGAAAGGTACACTTTCTCATAAATCCATGCAAAACCTTATGCCAGTCCGTCAGAAATGGGCGCTGCTACACTAACTCTTGGAGATTGGGGGTAGCCGTATGAGACAATAACTTAGCAACTGCAGCAACTAGAATTTGTGACCCAATATCCGCAGTGGCTACTTAAGCGATTCATTGTGATCCATTTGATATTGGTTATACTTCCCAGTTCTACACCTCGCTGCCTATATGGCGGTCACCGCCAGTTGAATATAATGAAGAACATGTAGAAGTCTAGCCTGAAGAGTATTGTGGATTACGAGATAGGCCTACCTGACCGTCAGATCATTATATACCAGGCATCGATGACATACCATGTAAGACTAGATGCAAATGCTAGCTTCTACCTGCTTATATTGCTTTTCTACTACGAGTTGTGTTATGTAACTAAGTTGTTCTATTATTCATACTTTCCTAATTTCATGCAATTAACAATTTTGAATTTCATTTAATTAGCAATATTTGGTTTGTAATTCCTAAATTTTGTTATTTCAAAAAGGTGACTTATAGCAAGAGAGCAAAAGTCGTCCGTTGAGCCATTTCAACTGGGAAAGTAGCCAAACGCTCGTTAAACGAGTGAATTTGGATATTGTTATTTTCTTTAAAATGAGGAATTAAATAAAATAATTTAATATTAGGTTCAGTTTAAAAATTTGTCTTTACATTTTACCCAAAAAAAAAAAAAAACCTTCAACATTAATAAATTAACCTTACTATAACATTTTTTCAATTATTTTCAATTTAAAATAATCGGTCAAATCATCTAAAAAATATGATTAAGTAATATAAATTAGAAGTAGATTTTAAAATCAAAATATACAAAGCCTAATTATAAATTAAAAACAAAAATTTTGCTTAAAGCACTATTCATATTAAAATATTCGCATACCTCTCTCTCATTATTTAAATTTGTAACTATACAAAATATACAATGACCATATATCCACTAAGATAACTATTTTTTTTTTTTTTAAATCAACTGTAGTTATACAAAACTACCGTTTATGTGTTCTTTACCCTTTTTTTTCCTTTTTTATTTGAACCAGTCGCGGCAGTGTCCGTGCGGGCGAACTTTTATTTGGTCCGGTGAACGTACGTAGAGCTACGTTCGGCCGGCACTAAGATCGCACGCACAAAACAAGAAATACCGAGTAAATACCGAGCAATACCAACAATAAAGAGAAATATCATTATGTGAAGACAAAATACCGAGTAATACCGAGCAATACCGAGTAATCTCAAAAAATACCGGGGGTTGCCATGTCCCCGGGTCGGGTCGGGTTTGGGTACGGAAAATTGTAAAAACGGGTCGGATTCGGGTTGACCCGAATTGTGCCGGGTCATTTCCGGGTTCGTCCCGAACCCGACCCGTGACCCGAAATTGACACCCCTTATCAACATCAACTAAAATAAATATTTTTACTAGTATTTAAGATAATAAAAATGAACATGGTTTATATTTAACACACTATACTAAGAAGAAGATTAGTGAGTTAAAAAATTAATGTTGAATTGAAGACATCTCTCATGAAAATTCACCTTACCTCTGAGTCTGAATCTTCAACTGATACTACTATTTTACCTATTCTAGTTTTAATTTAAAACATTAAACTATTGTAAAAATTATAATTTTAAGGACTACTACAAATTCATTGTTGAAATGTCAGGATTATATGCACTTACTGATGATCAAAAGCATCAAATCATAATGATCCTTGGTCAAGTATCAGATCCAAAAACTATGGACAAAATCAATTTTTTATTAAGCAATGATAGAAAGAAATCCCTTTATACTTCTCTAGATTATCCCATCAATTCAACAAAAGAGGGCTATCAACTTATGAGCAAAAAGATGAACAATGATCTTTTTAATAGTCACTAATTTAGAATTAAAGAAAGTGGCCAATCTTTAACAAATCTTATGTTATTAATATTCTCTATGATATGGTAGATAGTACATCATATATGAATTATATTCAAGATAGAATTATTCCTTCTTAATATTTTGAAAAAAGCACATAGTGACTTACATCAACTAGTGGTGATGGTATGAAAATTGAATTTGAACTTACCAATGCTTCTTTTTGCAATGATATGTATTGCATGCATACTCCTTTTCTATTTTTTAAAACTCTGTCTCAGGAGATCGGGTCTGCCACCGAGTGATCGACGGAAGAAATTCCTCCCATCTCATCCTAGCTTGAATCCCCGGCTCTAATTGTCCCAAAAAAAATCTATCTCAGCATGTTATCTTAGACAATCCTTTTTTATCTGAAATCATGTCAATTTCTACTGATAATTTAGGAATTATTTGTAATCCTTTTTTTTTTAGCTTTGAAATTTTCTTTTATTATTAATCCCTTCAAATTTTCTTTTATTATTAATCCCAAAGAGATTATTATAAATGAGATAAAAAAAATTCTTCAAAAGAAAATTCATATTAATTTTCTTAAACAAGAAATCAGCATAAAGCAAATACTTCAAAAACAAAATTCACCACAAATCATTGTATAAATTTCTAAAGTGCATCAAAAAATTGTGTCAGAAATTTATGGAGATAATCCAATTAGTTTTTGGATTAAAAAATTTATGGCGTGGCATTATCATACATTGACTGATTTAAGAAAGTCGAATTCCTATAAAAGCTAAGGCCCTCACAGATGAATAAGAATATCTTGATCCTTGTAAAAAAAAAATAATAATGATTTCTAACGAAATCTATTATTCAAAATTCTAACTCTTCTTGGAGCTGTACAGCATTTATGCGATGAATGCTACTAAAAAGATAAGACAAAAACCGCAATTAGTCATTAATTTTAAAACCATTGGATAAAGTATTTGTATGGATTAGATATTCAATCCATAATAAAAAAGGGTCTTTTAAATCATTTGTATGATAATATTATCATTTTTAAAAAATTGATTTAAAATCAGAATATTAGCAAATATACATCTTCGAAAAAGATCATTATAAAATAGATTTTACATATCATTTTGAATATTTAAATTCAAAAAAATGCTTCCTATGAATTTTAGAGAATTATGAATGTTATTTTTAATCCTTACGAATACATTTTAGTATATATATTGATGAAGTTTTGATTTTTTTTCTAAAACAATTGAATAGCATTTAAGCACATTCTAGTTTAATTTAATTAAAATTGACTGAAAAGATTCTTGGGGAAATTAAATTATATATTTTTATTTTTTTTTTTAAATATCGCTATTGATACCGCACCTTTATATAAAAAATTGTAAAAGAAAAACCTCCACCTTGAAGAACAACTCACATTAAGGCTATTCAACTTAGCAAATCTAATGTTAAAAATCTTCCTTGTATTCACCTTACAAATCCTTCGTATTTTAAAATTGTCGAAACAGACGCTTCTAATTTGATTATGGTAGATTTCTCAAGCAAAAAAAAAAAAATCCTCTTTGCAAAAAGAATTAGTAAGATTTACTTCATATTAGTGGAATCCAATTCAATACAAATATTCCACTATCAAAAAAGAAATGATTTCTATAGTTAAAATCATTATGAAATTTGAAGACGAATTTCCATATGCAACATTTTTATCATACATCGATTGTAGTCCAACAAAATAATTTATTAAAAATATCTTCACAAAGAAAATATTCGTCACTTGGCAAGCACAATTATGTGTTTGATTTTATTATTGAATGCATCAAAGGCTCTTCTAACAATCTTCCTGATATTTTAACAAGTGAAAGGGTCATCTGTACAATCATGGGTGGATAACCCCCAAAGATCGAGGAAAAACGCTTCCACCTAATCTTTGTACTTTTCCACCATGAGGTTTTGCCTCCAGTGGAGAAGGAAGACGTGAATCCACCTCTTCTCGAATGATCCCATTAAAATAATATCTTTATGGCTTTCAAGAGCCTCATCATTAAAATGTTGAATCACAAGAGCCAAATGAGGCTCCTTTTGCTCCAATCTTTGAGCCAATACTAAAAACAAGCATTGAATTTTTGTTCCAACTTAATCTTGAAGCTATGCCATTGAGTCCCCATGACAAATCATGGAACGACACATAGGCAATACGTCCTTTATTCAATCTACTTTCTATGACAAATGATTATATGTAGCTATCCTGCTTCATTACAATGTGTGAAAATTTTCTACAAATATAATGAAAGCAAAATAATTGCTTATAGCAAGGCTAATATTTTTAAAGTAGTCACACTTATCAAACTAAATTAATGGAATATTTTAATAAGCAAAATCAACAAAAGAGAACAATTCTCATTAATTACTGGCTATATGTAGAAGCCATGAAAAAATGATTTTTACATCATAAATCTCAAACACAAGCATTTTTAGATGTTTGTATTAAGTCCACACTTATTATCTATTCCTATCCCAAATTTGTTCGAATGGTGGAATAAAATGGGAGCTTCTTCTCAAATTCTTCCCATAAAAATCAATAAAATTTATTTAGGCTTCGTTTGGGGCGGCTTTTTTACTGCTTCTTAAAGCAGCTTTTTAGTAAAAAAATTAAAGTTTTTGTACTAGAAAGCTGCTTTAAGAAGCAGTGAGAAAGCCGTCCCAAACGAAGCCTTAGAATGGGTTGAATCATCTCCTCAACTATCTAAAATAGAGTCGGATCATCTAATCGATTAACTTAGTGAATTCTATTTCTTTAGGCAAGCACAAATTCCTTGGATCTTGTCATGGAATTTATAAATCAGTCCAAATGCCATAAATTATAAACGTCCCTTCAGAAATTATTCTATTAAATGGTGGTATGCTATCATTATCCCTGATAAATTGAATCACTTCAAAAGGTTATCCAAAGTAATTAGATTTGGTTCCAATCAAACACAAGTAAAAGTGAGTTCTCCCTCAATAAAATCTATGATACTTTGAGGTGAAAATATCCAAATGAATCTAGTGATCAAATCATTACAAGATTAAAGAAAAATACGAAGAACAAATAGAACAACTAATTGAATGCAAAAATTGAATGTCCCAATCAAGCAAATTGGAAGACAATGAAGGTCCACATAAACAGCGGGATAAAATAGGTGAAAATCGAAAGGAAAAAAAGAAACTTGAAGACGAAGTATATTCGTTTTTAGGCTAGTGAAAGAATTATTATCATTTTCATGGAAGAATTATTATCCACTTTTTCGGAGGAAATTCATAATACATTTAGTGCTTTCTAATACAAAAATTTTTAGAACTAAAAAATTTTGTACTAGAAAACAGTTTCATAAAGCAGTAAAAAAGCTATCCTAATGAAGCCTTAGGCTTCGTTTGGGACGGCTTTTTTATTGCTTTCTAAAACGGAGTTCTAGTACAAAAATAAAAAAAATTGTACTAAAATAGCGCGACACATGGCGTCCTCCGATTGGATGGCAATGATTGCCGCATCATGCATCAATCAAGGAGCCACTCACTTATACACGTAGGCGTGGATTCAGAGCCGTCCGATCTGCAGATCAACCGTCAGGATTTCACCTAGTTCAAATAGATTAAACTGAAACCCTAGAATAGTATTTCGCTTCGTTCTCTCAAAATACATGACGAAATTCAACAAAATTTTAAACTTAGGATCTACATATGTACATAAATCTTGGGGGAGTATCCGTTTGGCTTAGAAAGTGCTTTCCGAAAAGCTATTTAGACCCATGTGATGTGAGCTATTCTAAGGATTTTGAGAGATCTAACTGTCGGATTTTTGCGTTCTTGGGCTTGTTGGATTCGTTGAAGCAGTAGGAATATTTCTTCTCTTGACTTCAAACTATGAATCTCCCTGGATCGAGCGGTAGAAGTCCCGAAAGCTTTTAACGTATAGATTTCGCCGGAATCTTGCCGCCAGCGAGGTTTGGTCGTCGGGTTTTGGTCGAAAAAGGTGTGGGAATTCTCCAGGAATACTCACACGAAGTCTCAGAGGGTTTGGGGGCTTGGGGAAGAAGAAAGAGCAAAAAGATCCAAAAATAGACTTGATTTTTGGTATTTAAGGAGCCTAAACCTATCCTCAACGGTTGGGATTCAATTGAAGGCTTAATGGGAGGGGAAACCAGGCTATTTAGGCCGTGGTTTGAATTTTGAAATGCTTGGGAGGCTTTAATTGCATTAATGGGCCCTTAATCCCATTAAAATAGGTGATTATGACCTATTTAAGACTTGGGTTGACCAAGTCAACCATTGACCTGGTCAACCCAGTCAAATAGGCTAAGGGGGACGTAGGGAGCAAGCCATGTAATCCATAAAATTAATTTAAAATTGATTTTAGGCTTAAAGGGTCCAAATTGGTCAACCCTGGTTGACTTGGTCAACTAGGTTGACCCAGGGTCCGAGTTAGGGTTCAATAGACTCGACTCGACTCACTGAACCCATTGGAGAGGGTCATGGGGTCTGGCTTGGTCAATTTGACCAAGTCAACCCTTTGACCAAGGGTTTGGGCAAAATCGAGGTCAACATGTGGGTGCCCTAAAACTATGAACATTATCGGGTGGAATTAGGCTTTGTTTTGGACAGCTCTTGTATTATTTTATAAAGCATCTTTTTAATAAAAAAAAAATTGAAAAATAAAATTGTACTAAAAAAATTAAGGTTTTGTTTGGGACAACTTTTTTATTGCTTTATGAATTAAATTTCTAATTTATGTGCTTAGGTTGATTTTTAATGTAAATATTCAGTAATTAGCTTAAAAGCCTTGAAGATGATGCCACTTTTATTAAAGAAGTTATTTACAATTAAAATGAAAATGAACCAACAATGAGCAGGATGCACCAGTCCTGCAACTCCCACACCACAAGCTCTGCTGGCCAGTCAGCAACCGACCTCAATCAATGAATGGGTACTCGACTCAGGAGCTTCTACGCACCTCACACCGGATGCATCCCATATCCAGCAACTGATTCCATACACAGGCTCATAAATTATTTCAATGGCCAATGTAAGCTCTCTCCCTATCCATAATACCGGACAAGGCCTACTCCCACTTCCCGACTCTAACCGTAAGCTATATCTACGAAATTTACTTCACGTACCTCTTCTATCGCACAATCTTCTTTCCATTCACAAACTTACGGCTGACAATAATTGCTCCATTTCGTTTGACTCCCATGGCTTCCTAATTAAGGATCTTCAGGACAACCGAACTCTCATCCGTGGACGATACTGTAACGGGCTCTATTCGGTCATCCAACCTCAAGCTCTTCACACAACTACCTCACCCATCAACCACTGGCACTCTCACCTGGGCCACCCGAATGCCAGAACTCTGCAACTTTTATCCAAGAATATTCCATCTATATGTACCTCTTTATCTTCTTTTATTTGCAAATCATGTAATGTGGCTAAAAGCCACAAGTTATCCTTTCCTTCTTCTTCCAATCGTCTACTTAAACCGTTTATGCTAATACATACGGATGTTTGGGGCCATGCACCTGTATCTTCTCTTTATTGATGATCACTCACGTTTCTCTTGGCTCTATCTAATGCACACAAAGGATGAAACTCTCTCCAAATTTCAGCAACTACATATGCTTATTCGTAACACCTTCAACTCCAATATAACAACTCTTCGCTCAGATGGCGGAGGCGAATACACCAGCTACGCTTTTCGTGCATATTTCATCAAACATGGTATAACTCACCAATTTAGTTGTCCCTATACACCTGAATAAAACGGCGTTACTGAGAGGAAACACCGTCATCTTCTAAACACTACGAGAGCCCTTCTTCATGAAGCTCATCTACCACACAACCTATGGGCCGAAGCTCTCTTAACCTCAAATTACCTCATTAACAAGCTACCAACTAAAATTTGTGGAAATCTTTCACCTTACCATCTTCTTCACAACCGACAACCAACCTACACCCATCTGAAAACTTTCGGACGTATCTGCTTTCCGTGGCTAAAACCAGCCACATCCACTAAACTTCATCCTCGATCTCAAGAATACGTCTTTATTGGTTACTCCACGGCACACAAAGGGTACAGATGCCTCAATCCTCTGACCAATCAAGTTCATATATCTAGACATGTTATGTTCTATGAGAACATTTTTCCTTACCAGACTTCTCATTCATCTAAAGTGCCTAACTCAACTACAGCACCTACTTCTACCTCTCCTTATCTCCTTCTTCCCACTTCAACTTTACCTCAAACACAGCCACCTTATACATCATCCAATACTTCTAACAAACTCCACTCCTCTCCTTCCTATCCTGACACTTCACATACATCAGACTCTACGGATTCAACTGCCTCTCCAGTCATCTCCACTACAAACAATCCACCTGCTCAGCCATCCACTCACCCAATGTAGACACGACTTAAATCTGGCATTCACCGTCATTGGTTCAACCTCCCCCAGCAAAGTCCTTGGCTGTCGATGGACTTTCAAAACCAAATATAATCCACAAGGTCATGTCGAGCGCTATAAGGCCAGATTGGTAGCTCAAGGCTTCAAACAAGAACATGGGGTTAACTATAACGAGACCTTTAGTCTCGTTGCTAAAATGCCCACAATTCACGTCATGCTTCTTATTGCTCAATATCGTGGCTGACCTACAATTTGACATATCCAATGCCTTTCTCCACGGTGACCTTCACGACGAAGTCTATATGCAACAACCACCAGGCTTTGTTGACTGTGAGCACTCTACCATGGTCTGCAAACTTCACAAGGCTATCTACGGCCTTAAATAAGCACCCCGGGAGTGGTACAACAAGTTCACCACGGTTCTCTGTTCTTTTGGGTTCAATTTCAACAAGGCCGACCCGTCTCTTATCGTTTATCATCATGGTGACGTTCAAATCTATCTCCTTATTTATGTAGATGATCTATGATCTCCTCATCACATGAAGCAATTCGAAAACCATTGAATAACTAGTGCAACTTCTCTAATAACATTTCTCTCTCAAATAAATGGGACCTGTCTCCAGTTTCCTTGGCATTCAGGTGTCCTGAACTCCACATGGTGCATTTCTTCATCAAACAACATATGCTACCGAGCTAGTCCAGGCAGCCAATCTCTAGCATAGCAAGCCAATCATCACCGCAATGACTTTAAAGCCTTCAACAAGCTCAGACGCCGTCTTACCTTATCCAGATCCTCAACATTACAGACGACTTGCAGGCTCTGGGAGCTTCTTCTCAAATTCTTCCCATAAAAATCAATAAAATTTATTTAGGCTTCGTTTGGGGCGGCTTTTTTACTGCTTCTTAAAGCAGCTTTTTAGTAAAAAAATTAAAGTTTTTGTACTAGAAAGCTGCTTTAAGAAGCAGTGAGAAAGCCGTCCCAAACGAAGCCTTAGAATGGGTTAAATCATCTCCTCAACTATCTAAAATAGAGTCGGATCATCTAATTGATTAACTTAGTGAATTCTATTTCTTTAGGCAAGCACAAATTCCTTGGATCTTGTCATGGAATTTATAAATCAGTCCAAATGCCATAAATTATAAACGTCCCTTCAGAAATTATTCTATTAAATGGTGGTATGCTATCATTATCCCTGATAAATTGAATCACTTCAAAAGGTTATCCAAAGTAATTAGATTTGGTTCCAATCAAACACAAGTAAAAGTGAGTTCTCCCTCAATAAAATCTATGATACTTTGAGGTGAAAATATCCAAATGAATCTAGTGATCAAATCATTACAAGATTAAATAAAAATACGAAGAACAAATAGAACAACTAATTGAATGCAAAAATCGAATGTCTCGAATGTCCCAATCAAGCAAATTGGAAGACAATGAAGGTCCACATAAACAACGGGATAAAATAGGTGAAAATCGAAAGGAAAAAAAGAAACTTGAAGACGAAGTATATTCGTTTTTAGGCTAGTGAAAGAATTATTGTCATTTTCATGGAAGAATTATTATCCACTTTTTCGGAGGAAATTCATAATACATTTAGTGCTTTCTAATACAAAAATTTTTAGAACTAAAAAATTTTATACTAGAACACAGTTTTATAAAGCAGTAAAAAAGCTATCCTAATGAAGCCTTAATCTTACTTTTCTTCCTTGATTTCCAAACTCCAAAATGTTTTATGATGAAGTCTGTGTTTGCTCTCTATTTAAGGAGCCTTCCCTCAACTCTTACTATTGCTTCAATATTTGTTTAAACAAATCCATCATAGATAATATTATTATTTAACTATAATTTTACTTGGATATTTATTGGAGAAATATTTTTGCAAAATCCTTTGATAATTTCTTATAATAAATACTATATAAGACATATAAAAACTTTCTTATATAATAATTTAACCTATAAGTTAACTTTTTGTGGTTGTTATAGATCATTATAATATTTTGATGTTTCAACTTATATAAGCTAATGCTTTCAACAATTAAGAGTAATATATTATTAAATCCCCCTTTGACATTTTGAGCTTTAGTTAATAACAACTATAGTGCTATTGTTGTGACGTTTTTTCAAAAGTTTCTCTCGAAGTCTTTTTTTGAAGCTTCTTTAAACGTTTTATAACTTTAAGATAGAAAGTTTGAAAGCCATTAGTTCTTTGTTTTATTGAATCAATTTTGGCTGTAAATGGTTTGTGAAACTATCAATTGGTTATTAAGTTAATCCAAAAGATTCTTTTAACTTTTCTTCATTATTAATATATGTTCCATATTTTTATATTCTATAATAAGTTAGAAATTTTTTAATATATAATAGTTATAGTTTAAATTAATTAAACAGATATTATAAGATAATCTTAAATTTCTTAATCATAATATCTTATGTAAACTACTAATTCTTATTTACAAATTTTGGTTTACATTAAGACTTTGTTTGAGACAATTTTTGTACTATTTTCTAAAAGATTTTTTTAATACAAAATTTTTTCAAACTAAAAAAATTCCACTCAAACTTAAGAGAAAACTCTATAAGATGTTGGTGAGACCTGCAATGCTTTTTGGTGTATAATGTTGGCCATTAAAAGAGAAACATAATATAAGTTAAGTGTTGCGGACATTAGGATGCTTAAGTGGATGAGCTGATTTATTTTTAGAGATAGAATACGAAACTAGCATATAACTGAAAAGATTGGAGTAGGTCCAAAAGGCTATTTCTTAATAGAGACCATCAAAATTGGTCACTAAAACTAATTGTTTGGTTGTTGACATGAATAGAAACAAAAAATATTTAGGTCACTAACTTGTCTCATTAGCCTTTTTATTGAGCCTTTTAGCGGCCAATTTTTTTTTTTTTTTTTGCTAAATTTGTGACCAATAATTTATATTTGTCACTAAAGCTGTATATATTAGTGACCTTTTTTATTAAAGCTAATAAATATTTATTTCGATGTTACTTTGTGATTTTAATAAACAGTTTTATTTATTACATTTTTTATAAATCGACCATAATAAAAATTGGTTGCAAAAATGATCAACCAAATAAATCACTCCCCTTAAATTTAATAAAGCATTGATATATATTAATGTATATAAATTTTGGAGATATTCAATAAAATTAATTGCTAATCCAATTATTATGCCGTAGCTATAACAATTAAGATCAATCAATCACTCATTACATTTTGCTATTATAGCATCTAATTATTTCTCATTAAATAGAGAATTGATAAACAACACTAATTTTAAAACAAAAAAAAGCAAGTATTGAATTAAAATAAAAATAAAAATTCATTCATCTTAAGAATTTGGTAGAAGAAAATCAAAATTATATTCATTTATGTATTTTTGCAAATACATCCTTCAATTAAAATACAAAATATGTCATCTCTTCGACATGAATCCCTTACTTTCAAAACAAATTTCTTTACATGCATGAAATAGCTGTAATGATTTGGAGTCTTTAAGACCCAAATGGAAAAAATAGTGTAAGTTACAATATAAGTAGCAGCTAATGACCTCAAAGTAAGTTGCATCACTCCTTGTGAGAATTGTTGGTATCATAAATGCCTTCTTTTGAGTTCTGAGATACCATTTTTCCTTTCATCTTGACTTCTGCAGGAAGCCGCTGCTGTTGCTGATGCTGGTGTGAATGGAACTGCTGCTGATACTGTGAATGTATTTCAGTTAAGCCAATTTATTGGATTTGTAAAATATGCCTTGTTCCATGCTGCACAGACATCCTCAAAGAAATCTTCTGTCAGAAATTTTGAATAATTAAGGCTTCGTTTGAGGCAGCGTTCTTAATGCTTTAAAAAGTATTTTTTAGTACAAACAAATTTAGTTTAAGAAAATTGTGTACTAAAACACTGCTTTAGAAAACAGTAAGAGAGTCGTCGTAAACGAAGTCTAAATGTTAGGCGGCTCAAATACAGCTAAGTATAGTGGGAGTCCAGCTCCAGACAACAGGCGGTCCAACTTCATGAAAGATATGTAGTTTATGCTACCTGAGATTATAAATTTGTGCAATAAGAAAGAAGGCAATTAGAATGAAAGTGGCATGAATGATCTGATGGTTGAATACTGTCAGGTGAGCTGCTTTAAGAGATTGGCTCCAAAAGATGGCCCAAAGTCGATCATTGATGCATTCGGAGTCATCTGTCCGGTGACTAATTTCAAAATCTGCGTCTCCTCAGGCATTGCATCATTTAGTGTTGTTGAAATGATAACAGGGATTCAGGTGACAATAAGGATCATTTCAATCAAACATCAATCTTCTCAAGGATGAAAAGATGAAACAATCAAATGAATACAAATGAAATAATGTGCATAATAATGCGTTTAGGTCAGCTGCAGCTGTCTCCGAAAATAGCTATAAAACTATTGTGAAAAAAAATTAAAATTAAGGGTAATATAGACACTATGGTTTCATTTGGTACAATTTTGTTGCTGCTTTCTAAAACAGTTTTTTAATACAAAAATTTTTTGAATTAAAAATTTTTGTACTAGGAAGCCGTTTTGATATCATCCTCCCTAAAAACAATAAAAAAGCTATCCCAAAGAAAACCTATTTCTTTGATATTAACTTGCTCATTCTTATCCCGTTTTAGCAAATCTGATTATAAAAGAAATTTCTTAAAAGCAACCGGAAAGCTAGAGCTAAATATAATTGTGAAAACAGTCCGAAAATCATAGCTCTGGAAAAACTTATTACCCCGAAAAGACCCTTAAGATGCCTTAACCTTTTTTATGCTGGCTCAGCTGATACATTGTCTTCCGTTGCTACTTTAATATGTGCAACATTTTTGCAAAAGGTTTAGGTTGCCTATTAAGTTTTTTTTTTTTCATTTATGTTTGTTGCTGCTGTATATAATTGTGGCAAAGTTGTGTCAGCTTTGAAACTTACAATGCGAAATTATTGATTATTGGTATTAAGAATACTCTGAAGTAGAAATGACTACATGCTTCTTATTGCCTATCAAAAACCTGTAACTCTGTTTTAGTACAAATTATAGTATAAAAGGCCATTTTGTTTGCTCAGTTGAGTACTACGATATAAAATTATAAAGTTAGAGAGCCATAATCGCTCTGCTAGGGTTTCCGCTTGAGTTCTTTTGGCCGCCCCCATTTCTTCTTCGTGGAGGATCTCCTCAGGGATGTCCTCCTCCCATTTTCCCCCACTGCTTCCTTCTCTTAATGCCTCTATGGCTTGTTCTGAAACCCCAAGGGATTGGAAGGTACTTTAGCTTCGCAATGTCTTGTGTCAAATGAGTTCACTTCATCTATCTCACACTTCCCGACCACGAATGCCACTGCCCATTTCACTTCTGCTCAGTTCAATGCAAGTTCTTCCGAATTGGATCTCTCCTTAGTCGGATATTCCATCGGGCGCAGGCCATACTACGAAGCCCTCCTCTCCACCATCAAAAAGACCTGGTCATTAAAAGGATCCCTCTCTCTATTAACCCTTGATGATGGTTTCTTCCATTTGAAATTCAAAAACAGGGAAGACTATGACATGGCATGGTCAGGAAGACCGTGGTTCTTCTTCGACAAATCATTCATTCTCCAAAAATGGACGTCGGACTTTGTCCCTGTCCGAGAGGAGTTTCCTACTATTCCGCTCAGGATTAAGATAAAAAACTTCCCACTTTCTTGCTGAAATCCAGAGGTAATATCCAAAATAGCGAGCTGCATCGGGATTCCTTTGTCTATGGACGCCCTCACGACTACTAAGACTAGACTCACCATTGTGAGGGTGTGTGTTCAGAAAAGTAGCTCCTCCCCTCTCCCGGATGTTATTTACTATACAATGGATGAAAAAAAATTTCCTCTTACAGTGCTTTACGATTGGAAACCCTCTCCTTGCACCTTCTGTAACTCTATAATGCACTCACCCAATACTTGCCCTCAAAACCCAAATTTGCAACAACCAGAACCCCACAAAAATCGTGGTCGTAGCACCAGTCGAAAGCTGCGTATATTTCCACCTAGACTCACCATTCCAAAACCACCACCAATATCTACTACCCAAGTAACCTTGACTAGCTCTGAGCCACCTCCTTCTATAGCTCCACCCACTAAACCCACATCCGAAACTGTCTTACCTAACCTTAATTCTCCTTCTGAAGGCATTCCTCCTTCTTCTCCTTCAACCCCACCCGGTTATCCCACCTACTGGTGCTTGCTCTCACAAGCCTCCTACCATTTCTACTAAAAATAAATTTGATATCCTCAATATTCAGAACACAGAACCTGAACCTCCATCCAGCCAAACCAAAAATGCACAGAACCTGGCCCCCTATGAATCTGACACTTTAGGGATTCTACCTATTACTTCTCTAGCTGTTCATGATGGCTATGACCAGGGCAATTGACCCCCTCAAAACAACCAGTCACAAACAAAACCTTCTAGTAGCAAGGTTACGAGAGCAAAAACTGCCAAGAAGGATACCACCCCAACATCCAAATCCCAATGAATTGCCCTCCTCTGATGGCTACTTGGAACACTCGTGTATTCAATAGCCCCGACAAAGCTTTATGTTGCAAAAATCTTATTAGAAACTACAACTTATACCTCTTGTTCATTTTGGAAGCCAGAATTTTGCACCTACTGCTGCTAATCCTTGGTTTCTTTCCACGCATTCTATCTTTCCTCATGAAGGTTCTTTTGATAACTTTGCCTACTCTTCTCCTGGTAAGATTTGGATTAAATGGAATTCACTGAAGGTGAATTTCAAGCCTTTATTCACTTCTAATCAGTTGATTCATGGTTTGGTTTATTCTAGCATTGCTATGGCATATTGTGTCTCTGTCATATATGCTTCCAATTCTTTGGAAGAAAGACAAGCTCTTTGTAAAAATATTTTTGATCTAGCCACCAATATATCCATTCCCTGGATTATTTTAGGGGACTTCAATTGTTGTAGATTCCCCCATGAGAAAGCTTGTGGTGTTTTTCTCACTAACAACAAGCTATCATATTTTAATAATCTAATATTCAACATTTTCTTACATGAACTTTCCTCTGTGGGTCATTATTTCACCTAGTTTAACCAAAGAGTGGATGACCCGATCTATATTAAGCTAGACAAAATGCTGTTTAATGATGCATGGCTTCAACAATACCACTACTCTTTTTACAAAGTGGAAGACCCCATGGTATCCGACCACTCACCCATCATCTTGCACAATGAGTTCAATCAACAAAAGAAGCATAGGTTTCTTTTTAAATTTTTTTTTGTTTCTAAACCTTAGTATTGGGACTACCTCATCTCAGTCTTCTCCTAAAAATTCCAAAGCAGCCCTATATGCACTTTTTACTAAAAACTAAAGACCCTCAAAATCAGCATCAAGAAAAGTGATTGGGCCTCTTCGAATTTCCTTCAACGTGAAATTGCTGATTTGGTTAACATCCAAAATACTTATCTGAAGCAACTCCAGGACTCCCCTCTGAATCCTGAGTTGAATTTGGCTTTAAAATGTATCAACCATAAGATTATTGATAAGAACTCTGACTGTTCGGATTGGATTTCTCAAAGGGCTAAAGCAAAGTGGTTGACTTGTGGGGAAGATGATCTTAAATTCCTCTACTCTAGAATAAATGCTAGACACGACCTCAATATTATCAAGTCTATTTCTACTTCAGAGGGTGTCTTTACCAATCCCACTGATATCAGTGGTGCTGTTGTTCAACACTTTAAAAACCTCTTCAATACTAAGCATGAGGATTATGCTATTGGTTGGAATGCTCCTGTTCAACAAATGTTACCCCAAAACCTTGTTCCTCAACTTATCACTCCTATCACTATTGAGGAAATTAAAGAATTTGTTTTCTTATCTCTTCATTCCTCAGCCCCCGGGCTTGATGGGTACACTTTTGAGTTTTATAAATTCTCTTGGAATATTATTGGTAAGCAACTATGTGAGGTGGTGCTATCCTTCTTTTCTATTGGATCTTTACCTAAACATGTTAAGGCCATGGCTATTGCATTGATTCCTAAGCGAGCTCATGCTAGTGATATTTCATATTACAGACCGATATCTTTATGCAACTTCTTTTATAAAATCATTGCTAAGATTTTAGCCAATAGGATGAAAGAGGTTATGCCTTCTATCACTCATCCTAGTCAGTCTGGATTCATTAAAGATAGAATCATTTTAGACAATATTCTGCTTGCGACTGATCTTCTTAAGGAATTTAATTCAAAAGCAAGTAATAAGTACTTATGTGCTAAATTTGATATTCACAGAGCTTTTGACACGGTCTCAAGGGAATTTCTACTAAATTGATTGCTTGCCAAAGGCTTCCCTACAACTTTTGTTTCTTGGATCAAATGGTGTATTATTGATGTACAGATCTCTATTTCTATTAATGGGGCTTTGGAAGGTTATTTTAACTCCTCTTATGGTCAGAGACAGAGCTGTCCCCTATCCTCGTATCTATTTTGCATTGTTATGGATTTTCTCTCTAATTATTTTGAATAAGCTTCTTCCAATAATTCTCTCCAAGGATACACTTCTAGTAATGTTTTTGTCTCCCATCTAATTTATGCTGATGACTTGCTGGTATTTGGCAAGGCATCTTTGGTGAATGCTCAGACTCTCAGAAATCTACTTGATAAGTTTGCCAGTATCACAGGCCTACATGTGAACAATGCAAAAAGTTCTATTCTCTTATCCAAAAATGTTTTGGAGGCTCAAGCCATTTCAAGTTATTTGAATATTCCTATATCTAATGTTCCTATTGTTTACATGGGCATTCCTATTTTCTGTAAAAGGCTAAAATATGTTGACTTTCAACCCTTGATGCAAAAAATTCATTGTTCTCTTGATGGTTGGAAAGAAAAAAACCTATCCTTTGTGGGCAGATTACAATACCTTAAATATACTACCTGCAACATTCTAGCCTATTGGATTCAGGGTGTGAGGATTCCAAAAAAATTTTGCAAGGTGATAAATAAAATATGTTCTAGGTTTTTTTATTTTGGGGACATTTACAAAAGGAAATTGCACATGATTTCGTGGAAGGAAACTTGTAAACCTAAGAGGTAGGGGGGCTGAGTATACCTTCCATTGAATTTTTATATCATGCTTTTGGTTGCTCTATTATTTGGAGATTCTATAATGTTGAAAGTTCTCTTTTTTCTTGGTGGAAAGCAAAACATATATCTCTTTGGTACCATAACAATAGTCGTGCATCTGCTTACTGGATTTTTTCTTTGTGAACTGGCCAAGAAAATCCAAGATTACTTGAGCTTCAGAATTAATGATAACTGTGCCTTATCCTTCTTTTGTGACCCATGGTGCTTTGGTAAATCTGTTGCTGAGAGGGTATTTGATACTCAGCCCACTACTAATTTTACTGCCTCCTCTCACCTGACTGTGAATAGCTTCCTTTCTAATATCACCTGGAGCCTGCCCCCCAAATTTCCTACTCAACTTGCTGATATGATAACCTCTATACCATATTTTCTTACGGGTGGAAATTGTCTTTGGCTTAATACTGCAAAAACAAAATTCTGCAACCTCATTAGGCATTACTATATATATTCCACTGATGTTTCTTGGCACAAACACTATGCCTTATGTCACTCTATCTTCACTTGGATGGCTTTTAAAAATGGCCTTAAAACGGCAGACGCTTTGCTCTTGAGAGGTATTCTGGTGCCTTCTATTTTTGCTTTTTTTTTCAAGCTATGGAATCACAAAACCATCTACTTTTTGAATGTGACTACACTTTCAGCATCCTTACAAAAATTTTTTCTTCTATGGGTAATATGCTCCTGAGGCCTACGCTCTTGCAAACGTTCAGCAGCACTGATGACTGGAATATTGATAACAACAGGAATAATTTCTATTTCCTACTCCTTTGTGCTATCATCTACTATATTTGGAGGGCAAGAAAAGACAAAGTTTTTGGAAATTCCTTTGATTGTCAAACGACTATTATTGCCAAGATCAAAAGGGGTTTCTTTTTTAAAAACCATAAGCAAAAATGCTTTCAGAACAAATTCACATGATAATATGCTATTTTGGTGGCTTTTGGTTCTCCAGAAATCAATCTGCGTCTCTGATTTCTTTTAGCTTCCCTGGATGGCCCTCTGGCAACCGGGATTTTATTTTGAAGGACGATGATGATTGCAAATTCACTCAGCATCCCCTCGGACAGTCATCTTTGGAAACCATGGGAACTCTTATCGTCTCTTTAGATGAATTTATATACCTATGTGATTTTCATGAATTTGCATCTTGAGTCCTTCTACTTTTGTTGCATTATTTTTCCCTTTTTTATTTGTTTTATTTTATTCAACAGCTTTGGTTGATAGGGTTTTGTCATTTGCAACACGTTCTTATGTGTTGGCATCTGATTTTCTTTTTGTTTGTATTTCTTTCATTTTTAAATGATATGGGCTAAGGCCCCAAATATTCCCAAAAGAAAAGTACTATGATATTTTTTTGGGGAAATTGGGGACAAAACCTATATATATTAAGAAAATAGAGGGTTGCAAAAAGAATGAAAAACACCTCTAAACAAGAGAAGAAACAAAACAAAATTAGGGGAAAGAAAAAATAAACCCCTGGAAACTCACGAGGAATTATTATTTGCGGAGTGCGGATGGGAGAACCGTCCGCACAAGTACTGGGTACCTAGCGGTACCCAGTGGTACCCAACAGTATCGAGTGCAAGGACCGAGTTGGATACCCACCAATGAACTGTTGTGGCATATTTTTATTGGTCTCTGAATGCACTCCGTACTCCACACCTAATAATTTCTCCTAGAAAAGAGAACTTGACAAGGAGACAAAAATAGAACTGGAAACAAGTCGGAATCAGCTAAAAGGGAACTAACAACATAAGCAATAGAATTCTTCGACCCAGCAAACCCGAGAAAAGGAGCTCAACTTCCCTGGTTGCCAACGATGCATAATAGAAAACCAATCAACGGGTGCAACTAGAAAGAGTTGTAAGGCTAGGGAAGAAACCAACCAAATGTTAGTTCCACACATCATCATCTGGGGGCAGCAGCACAAATGATTTCCCTAAAAAAAAAAAATCATGTCCCGAAGCATGAGGGGAAAGAAGATTGAAGCAATTCATAGTCCTTACAGGCTGAGACCTTAGCACGAATAGCATTGGTGATTTTATGGTAAGAGGATTGTATAGAGATAATAATGCAAATAAAATGGATCTCGTTTCTAGCCCTCCAAAGAAAATAAACAGGGCAGCAGATCACAAAATAGCAAAAATTCCTTTCCTTAGCATGAAGTTGCTGGTGATCCTCAAAAAATTTAAAAGACTGGAGCAATGTAGGACTTAAAAGAAAATTTTGTAGGAGAGAAGAAGAGTAGAAACAACCCTAAACGAATAGTCACACTGGAAGTAGATATGGTTGATGCTTTCATATTCCAGCCGCCAAATAGAATAATTAACAGATATCATGATAATTCTTTTTAATAAGACATCTATAGTTTTAAGCCCATCTTGAAGTGTCAGCCATATAAAAGACAAGAATTTCAGGGCATTCCTATGCCAAACAAATTTGTTCCAATGGACCTTACTAAATTCAAAATAAAAGTGGTTATAGAAGGTCTTGAAACAAGGTTTATCGGTACCACGCCAGGATATAAGAGAAGGGGGTTGATGAAGAATCGAGAAAGAAGTAATGTGGTGAGAGGCCAATTGACAGAATTATCACGGTAAGCTCCAAGCTCCCCTAAAAATAAATTCATTGACCTCATGAAAACTCAATGGAGGAGGTTTAACCAAGGGTCCCAATACATCAAAAATTTGCAATTCTTGCTGGAAACATGGAGTAGAATTTTTCCCCTACTCTGATAGGAAATAAGGCACATAAACTTCAAGAATTTAGAGGACTAGAGGGATGGGGCTTTCCAAGGGGAGTAGTATTTAAATCTTATCCACTCAGCAACCAGAGAGTTGTTAAAGAAATATCGCCAAATGATGGAGCAAGTAAAATCAAAGTAAAGAGAATCAATGGAAGGAATGCCTATTCCACCAAAGCATTTAGGAAAGCAAGTATTATTCACGCAATAAGATGAAGTTTCTTCCCAGTCGTGGTACCATGAAATAGGAATTGAGAGTATAGTCTTTCAATAAGTTTGCACATGGACTTAGGTATAATATCACCACGGATCTAGTAAGTAAGAGTATTACCAATTGCGAACTTGAGCAAGTGAATCCTACCTGCAACAGAAAAAAAAAAACATAACTTTCTAACCAGCAAGTAGATTAGAAATTCTACTTAGGAGTGAAAATAAGTGAGTAGCAATGAGTTTTTTAGTGGAGATGGGGAGATCGAGGTAGGTTAACGTATTATCAGGTTGAACAAAACCAAGTAGAGAAGTGATGTCATTTGTTGAGGAAGTGTTATAAGAGAACATAATAGATCATTTAGCATTGTTTATATGAAGTACAAAAGAAGCTTCTTATAAGAGAACATAATAGATCATTTAGCATCATTTAGCATTATTTATACAGAGAAGTTCTTAAGAGCCAAAATTAGAAATGGAAGCTTTAAGGAAACCAGTATAATGGAGAAATGCCAATCAAAAAATCAGGAGGTCATCTGCATAGAGCAGGTGATTTACAGAGAGCCTCCCACATGAGATACCAGTGAAACTACTTTCATCCATAACACAATAAAACACATCCATCACAACAAAAAATAGCAAATGGGACAAAGGACATCCTTGCTTAAGCCCAGTAGATGAATTAAAAAATCCCTCAAGAGCCATGTTGATACAGATAGAAAAATGGACATTCTAGTTACAACCTTTTTATCCAATTAATAAATATAGGTGGAAAACCCTTCAGCAGCAACAGAGATAATATAAATTCACGAGAGACGGTTCAAAGGCTTTTTGAATGTCAAGCTTGGCACAAAAGAACTTGTATCTAGCATTACTATTGAAACCACTAAGAATTTTAGAGGCTAACACAATGTTATTTGTGGATATTCTCTATATGATAAAACTAGATTGGCTTTTATGAATGATGAGAGGCATAATCTCTTTCATACGATTAGCTAGAATTTTTGCAATTATCTTGTATAACACATTGCAAAGGGATATGGGGCTATAATCCAAGATATTGGAGGCATAGGGGCTCTTAAGAATAAGAGCAATGTTAGTGGCTTTTGAACATTATGGGAGATGGCCAGAATTAAAGAAATTTCTTATGGTCATGCAAACTTGGACACAAAGGATCTTCCAAGAGGCCTTATAGAACTCAAAGGTGAACCCGTCAAGCCCAGGAGTAGAGGAGGAAGGGCCGGTAAAGACAACACCTCTAATTTCCTGATTAGTCATTGGAAAAATAAGAGAGGCTGTGAAATGAGGGGGGATAGTAGAACTAGTAGGGATGTGCTTGTGTAGAGGATTGAGGGCGTAAGAGAATTATAAATCTTTTGAAAGTAGTGGATAAAAGCTTTGGAAATGTCAGTGATGGAAGTGAATTATCCATCATAAGTGTGTAGCTCATTAATATGATTAGACTTATTTGTAGTCTATAGAACTCAAAGGTGAACCTGTCAAGCCCAGGAGTAGAGGAGGAAGGGCCGGTAAAGACAACACCTCTAATTTCCTGATTAGTCACTGGAAAAATAAGAGAGGCTGTGAGATGAGGGGGGATAGTAGAACTAGTAGGGATGTGCTTATGTAGAGGATTGAGGGCGTAGGAGAATTATAAATCTTTTGAAAGTAGTGGATAGCAGCTTTGGAAATGTCAGTGATGGAAGTGAATTATCCCTCATAAGTATGTAGCTCATTAATATGACTAGACTTATTTGTAGTCTTATCCTAGCATAAAGAAACCCCAAATCATCTTCACCCTTAGAAAGCCAATTGGATTTAGCTCTTGAACCAGCCACGAACTCCAAGCCCATTGAAGAAATTTGAGAGAGGAGTTGATCTCCTTAAAGGAAGCATTGAGACTCATGTCAAGAGGATTACTCTGAATTTGTAGTAAAAAAAGATTATGTAATTCTTGGAGATCATGGATCCTATTATAGAGAAAGGTGGAGTTGCTCCACTGCTTATATTTAATATAACTCTTGAGGATGTAAATTTTAGACTAGAAGGAAGCAATGGCGGTTCCCAAGCAGTGGGAAGAGAAGGCATAAATCAAGCCATCCCAGAAGCCATTCATATTAACCCAATAATTCTTAAACTGAAATGTTCCATTGTTGGAAGAAGAATGGCCCTAGAGAAGAACTAAGGAGAATGGTCAGAAAAGAAAGGGGGTTCCACCATATAATAAGAGGTGAGAAAATACTCAAGCCAAGAGGAATTAAAAAGGATTCTTCCATGTTTAATATGAATAGAATCTTCAATTTGTTTATTATATACTCAAGCCAAGAGGTATTTGTTGGGGCTCGTGAATAGGTTGTTAGACCTAAGCTATTGTCCCGAGGCTAACCAAGAAGGGGGGGGGTGAATTGGTAATTTAAATTTTTTCTTCTACTCTTGGATTTTTAGAAAACCTTTTTAATTATTAATGCAAGTTAAATTTAAAGTTTAAAAATAAACTTTTCAACCAGATTAAAGAACTTGCAATTAAATTAATGCGGAAGAAAAATAAGAAAGAACACACCAGATTTATAATGGTTCGGTCAAACCTTGACCTACGTCCACTCCCCGGAGGCACCCTCTGAGTATTGCACTAATACCACAAAGTGACTCTCCAAAAACAATCAAACACACATACGAAAACATACGATAAAACAAATAAAAAATATAAAAATATACAAGACACAACAAACAATTTCTCCCCTTTTTGACAACATCAAAAAGTGAAGAAGATAAAGACTAGAAATGTATGCAGACATACGAAAATCATTTGAAACTTTAACCTTTAAAGTGATTGACATAAAGTATGCAAATAAAATTAAAACATTAGGCAAATTATAAAATTCTTAGAATTTAAGAAGATATATAATATAGAAACTAAAAAGAATTTATCAAAATATGAGTCTATTTAGACATTTAAGATGGAGAAAATTATTGTAATAATGATGATATACAAAATTTATATTTCAAATTTCAATATGTAATATAAATGTACATAAGATAAATTTGAATTAAGAGATTAAAAAATTAAGGAAAGAAATAACTACCACATATGGCGCTTTGCACATTTTTTTTTCAAATTTATGGCACATTTTTATGCATCTTTTTACTTTTTGGGCTTATTTTGTACCTCTTTTTCACATTGCGAATCTTTGCCCATTTCTTTTGATTTTTATACATTTGTACAATTTTCAAGAGTAATTGTATTCTTTCCAAAATCAATAATCTAAAATTTCAAATCTTTCAAAGTGCATAAATATTAATTGATAAGTGAAATACAAAATAAGAAAACATCATAATTGCAGTAATAATATTAACAATAATGTAGTCTAAAAAAATACATGAAATTGACAATCTTAATAATATCATGTTATAAGCAAAACTTAAATTTAGAAAATTTAGATTTTCTAATAAATTCAATTTTATGTTGCAGTTCAAAGTATAGCACTTGTAAGATAAAAAATTTAAGGGATTTTCATATAGGCTAATGAACATTTCAAACACAGAACAAAAATACTTAAACATTCAAAAAATCTAAAGCAATTAAAAGTATAGAAAAACACTAAAAAAAACACAAGTACATAAACTATTAAAATCTTCATATCACATTCCAAATGTCTCACAAAAAGATTCATTCAAAACATTGAATGACAAGAAGTTCGTACATTCAAACTTTGGGTTTTATACGTACGATCAGTTATAAAAACTGAATCTACCCGTATAGCCATTTATATGCGTACAAAAGAAGTAATACAAATCATCCATGATGATCAGGAGATCGCACATTACGATATGTAGTGGAAAAATTAAACAATACGTAATCAGTCAAAACCAACTATCAATTTACTACAGAATTCGTACAGTATGAAAATATTTTCATCCAGTACGAATATAATACTTAAAAAAATTTGCATGATCGATCTAAAACATGGAATCAAATGTGAAAACATTTCAAAATCATACAAAATACTAAACATAAAAATAGAAAAAAACACACAAAATAAACAAAAATAAAAATACAACAAATAAAAAACATGCACACAAAAACACATAAACAAAGGATTTAAACATCATTTTGCGCCTGGTCTGATGATTTAGAAGCTAGATCTGCCCATGAGATTTTTTACTTTTCATTATTATCCCTTTTTTATAATTTGCTTAGGTTTACCTTTTTCTTTAGCAAGAAGAGTTCTCAAATTAGGGCACTGACTTTTTAGATGTCCAGATTTCCTACATCCAAAGCAAATAATATTTGAAGAAATCTGAACATTCTTACTTTTTTTTTCCTTTTTTATACTTTTGTTGATGCTTATGCTTGTGCTTTAGTGGACTTTTCAATTTGCTTGTTAAGTCATCGCTTTCCTCACCAACTAAGCCACTTTTCTCCATGTCTTCCGCTTTAGCATTATTGTTTCACCTACATCCAAAAGTCTTTGACCCAAACATTACTCGTAGGCAATGAGTGAGCCAATCAAATTATCAATAGAATATTCATTCAAATTTTTTGATTTACAAATAGCAATAACTTTGGCATCAAACTTGTCAAGTAAACAACGTAGAATTTTATTGATTATTTCAAAGTTTAAAAATTCTTTACCTAAAGCATGCAATGATTTTACAATTAGAATAAACCTAGTATACATGTATAAGATCGTCTCATAAGATTTCAGGCTAAAGAGTTCATAATCATGCATAAAAAAATTCAACTTAGATTGCTTGACTTCACTAGTACCTTCATATGTAATGCATAAACTGTCCCAAATTTTCTTTCCAGTAGTACATATAGAGATCCTCATATAATCTTCAGAATTTAAAGCACAGAACAAATAATTCATACATTTAGCATTTAATTTAGTATAAATTTGTTCAACTCTACTCCATTTAGAAAAAGAGGTCTCAGTTTTGATTCCATCTATAATACGTGACGGTACAGAATAACCACTTTAAATCATATGTCACATTCGATAATCTATTGATTGTAAGAAAGTAGACATTCAAATTTTCCAAAAATCAAAAGAAATATTTTCAAATAAAGGTGATCTAACAATCGAATATCCTTCTAATGTTTTACGGTTTCTAAAATTAGTCATACTCATTTTTCAAAAAATAGTCTAAACTTATGATTTTGAAACAAAGCTATGATACCACTAGTTGGGGCTCGTGAATAGGTTGTTAGACCTAAGCTATTGTCCCAAGGCTAACCAAGAGGGGGGGTGAATTAGTAATTTAAAATTTTACTTATACTCTTGGATTTTTAAAAAACCTTTTTAATTATTAATGCAAGTTAAATTTAAAGTTTAAAAATAAATTTTTCAACCAGAGTAAACAACTTGCAATTAAATTAAATACGAAAAAAAAAATAAGAAAGAACACACCAGATTTATAGTGGTTCGGTCAAACCTTGACCTACGTCCACTCCCCGGAGGCACCCTCCGAGTATTGCACTAATACCACAAAGTGACTCTCCTTTTCCTTCACAGCAAGGCGGAGAAGCCTGTACAAAATCACTTTCACCTTCCCCTGTGTGGCGGAGGAGCCGGGTCCTTTGACACCAAAGAGATCTTCTTCTTCTCAAAACTTCCCTCAAGATGACCCTTGAATCCGATGGTACTAAGGTGCAAGTTCGCCGGAGTAACCGTGTGAATATCCCCTCCACACTCCCTTGAAATTCCCTCCAAGGATCTTCTCCCTCTCAAACTCCACCCTTTCCTCTCTCCCTTTGAAAGTTCTCTCTTCTAGTTTTCTCCAAAAGAACGAAGACATAATGACTGTAAAAGATACACTTTATCATCCTTTTACACTCTCCAAGTATCGGCAGAGAACTAGATCGATGTTGTTGAACTTCACTTGAGAGCCTTCAGAGGAGATGGGAAGAAACTTAAAGGAAACAAAGAGATCTTCACTTTAAGTAATCTAGCTTGTGAATCCCTCACAAACCCCTCACTTGATCTCTCACTTTTCACTCATACAATCTCTCCCAAACACTCACACTCAATGATCCCTCTCAAGAGAAAACAACTCCAAAGGCATTTGTAATAGTTATTAGGACTCCTTATATAGAAAGGACAAGAAAATCGTCCAAAAAACTGCTAATTTCAAGTTTTTCTATGCAGTAGATAGTCTCGTACGAACTTGAGTTAATCCCACATGAACTGTACAAAAACTATCCCGTACGAACCATTTGTGAATCAATATGAACTAAATACGTCCTGGGACAAATATGTTCATCTTGGGATGAAAAATGTTCGTCCTGGGACAAAAAGTTATATCAAAGGTCGGTTCCAAAAAGTACAGAACAATGCCAGAAACTACCATAGTCGGTTCCCTTCATCCTGGGACGAATTCAGTTCATCCTGGACAAAATTTGTCCAGAGAGCAACTCGTCATGGCACGAATACACTTCATCCTGAACGAGATTTCTCCAGAGAGAAATTCGTCATAGGACGAATATACTTCGTCCTGGACGATCAGGACTTAGAAAAAATTTTCTTCAATTCCTATTCATTCCATTGCTCTTACGAGAAGATAACGGACCTGATCATTCTATACGAACTAGGTTCGTCCCGTACGATCAGTATAAATTTTATAAGATCTTCTTAAGTGTGTGTGTGTGTTTATTCACTCAATTACAATCACTCCCTCTCAACTCAATGAACAATTAAAGGTTTCAATTTATAAATGATTGAATGTTGAATTTGATTTGAAGTCTTCGTAGTTTGGAGTTTAATTTTTCTGAAATGTTAGTACACACAAGAGCAAAAATAAATCTTTCAAAAAGTGTTAGGAGATAACTACACATAAAATAATAATATTTGGAATCATCAAAACTATACAAGTTCTAAAAATGTAAAACATGCAAATAGCAACTTTCTTAACATAATTAACAAAGATTCATCCATGTTTTATATGAAAAGGATCTTCAATTTATTGATTATACTAGATATAAAAGAATCCAATAGATGGGAGCTCCAAAATGTCATTGTTGAAGATCCAACTGATCATTTCCTCTAGGCGGTTGTGGTGAAGTGGTCTGCCACCAGACTTTTCATCTACAAACCTACAACAGTTAAGATCACCAAAAATGATCGAGGTGAGATGATGGAAGAGGCTAGATTCAATAATTGAAGCCAAAAAGAGGGTCTCTCCATAAGAGAATTAGCAGCATAAATGATAAAGAGGGGAATCTAGAGCAAAGAACCAAACTGTATAGTACCATGAATAATATTTGAAGAGGTAAGAGAGGGGGTGAAGGAGATAGACAGTGGGTTCCATTTCATCTAAATTCTACTATGAAAAGAGCAGCTAAAACTACTACAACACATTTCATTCTGAATGAATTGGTGAGATATAATTAACCAGGGGTCATTAGTCTCCAGAGAAGGAATTTTAGCTTTGAAGATACAGAGCATGTCAAGTTTGTAGGAGGAGATAAACATTTTTAAAGCTAGAACTTTATCAAGAGAATTGAATCCCCTAATGTTCCAGCAACCAATGGGAGAAAGGGTCATTTAGATTTGAAATTGAATGAGCCTAACTTCTTAGCGCTCTTACCTTTAGGGGGCTTGGGGTTTTGAGGCATTTTATAAATAGGATATTTAGGAGGATCATCAGAGGATGCAAGCTCATCAAAAGGTTCCTCCTATTGCAATATTAAAAATTTGTTGGGAGAAGTAACCTTTGGATCAGAGGGTAACCCAACAGCAATGATGGGGGAAGTGTCGTTAGTAGTGAAGAAAGAAGGGGGAGAAATTCGTGAGGGAGGCTAGGAGGTGAAGGGCGATTGATCAGATCATGATATATCATATATGGGGTAGTTCAGGTTGGAGATAAGATCCTTGAGATGAGGGATAATTTGTGTAGGAGTGGGTAAGAGGCCAGGTAGCACATGAGGTTCAAATGTAGCTAGTTGTTCAGTGTTATGAAACCTTAAAAAATTGGTCCTGAGGCTAACCAAGAGGGGGTGAATTGGATATTTTTAAAAACTTCTTTTAACAAAAAAAAAACTTTTTATAACTTGATGCATAAGCAAATTACATTCAGAATAAAAGATAAATCAGAGTTTTCACTCATGCAGTTATTACAAAAATAAATATAAAAAATAAAGTACAAAAAATAATCAGAATGAACACACCATAATTTATAGTGGTTCGATCAACTTAACCTACGTTCATTCCTTAGAAACTCCCTCTACAAGTATTTCACTAAATAATAGTGACTCTCTTTTTTGCATCCACATCAATGTGGAGAAGCCTATATAGATGTTTTTTTTTTCTTTTTTTTTTAAACCCCGAACAGGGCCTACGTGTTAAAATAAAAGGACGGAAACAAAGACCTTATAAGAGACATTCAGCTCACTACCGCTCAAAAGAGCTACAAATAAAAAGGGGGAAAACCAACGAGCCAAATTTCTCCACTAGAGAGGAAAACAAGGCAATCTAATAACATGCTAATGATGCTACAGAGAAGCATCCAAAAAAGAAAGAACAAATATAAGTAATAAAGGCCATTCTTTCTATCAAAAAACTTGAGTTCCCTCCTCAACAGCTATATCTGCAAAGTAAAGCCTATATAGATGTTGTTTCACCTCTTCGGTACGGTAGAGAACCGTGACTCTTTTACAGGCAGAGAATCTAAACTATATTTTCACCCTCATGACGGTGGCCATAGAACCAGAACTCTATTTTAACCCTCAAGGTGACCATTAGGGAACCATGATCTTTGCTGGATAACTTCTTCTCCAAAGCCACAGAGATTTCAGGTAGATGCTTGTAGGTACTAGGAAACATTCTTGCATGGAGAAACCCTATGAATCCCCTCATAATTTCTTTCTCAAAAAATCTCCCTCACTTCTCTCACCAAGCTCTTCTTCTTCTCTCCCTCAAGCAATCTCTCAAGAAGACTAAGCACCAAAAGATATATATCTCAAAAGAATATTTGAAACCCTTAAATAGGACGCTTGAAAAACCCCTAAATTTCAAGCCATCCAATTTTTGTTCGTATAGTGTGATACACAGATCATACGATATGATCAGTTCAATTCAAACTCATCCAACAAGATTATTTATATGAAATATTCAACTTTTATAAAACATTGTACAATATGATCCAAGCATCGTACAATACGATATGTAAAAATTCCTTATGCTAGTTTAGGACAATCTTTAGGAGGGCCTACTTCATACATGGGTGATTGTCCAACACTGTGGACATCATATTATACGATCAAAGAAAAAATCACGGATTTCATTCAGTACGATCTAAGGGATGATAAATTTCATACACACATAATCATATAGTACTAACTATTTTGTACAATATGATCAATCATAATAATTGTCCATAATTTGATTGCCTGGTATCGTGGTATTAATTAAGAAAGATTTTAATTAGGGCACACATTATCATCCAAATTATACTATACGATCAGTATAGAATTAGTACCTTTCTTAACCTTTGGTGGCTAGGGTTTTGTTAGAGCAAAATAGTTCATATATTACAAATTATCTAAAAAAATAACTCTCCCAAAAATATTTTTATCTCTCCCTTTATGTGTGTGCTAGGTACTTAGTAATGTTATCCACCCAATTAAATGATATGACTCAAGAAAACAGAAAATATAGAATAAAATGAAAAATAATTGTAACTCTAGTCTACCTAGTCTTAAGCTAATTAGAATTGCAAGTGAACGGTAGACTGAATTTCCGAAACATTAGTATGCATAAACACAAAACAAAATATTACAGAGAAAAGAGAAAGCAATAATAGACACAATAATATTTGTTATCATTAAAATTACAGTGCTTGAATAAGGTTTGCAACAATCTTCTTATTTTTTATGATGACAAATATTGTTGTTTTTAGATTTTAAAAAAATTTCTTTCCTTTAAACTCCCCTTGGATGATAACCAACAAAAAGAAAATGGAGTGTAAAAGCTTTAACTCTTTTATTTATTTATTTATTTATTTATTTATACTTTAGAAACATGCAAACGACACTAATAAATAATAATATAAAACTCCAATGACAATAACAAAAAGCAAAGTACTACTCCCCCTATTGACATCATAAAAAGAGAAAAAATAATTGGAAGAAAAACAAACAACAGAAACATCAAAGGCATAAGACAAATATACTCAAAATGAAAAACAACTCAGGTAAGGAAAGAACTAATACAGTCTTGAGAACTCTCGTAGTCCTTTTTCAAAATGTAATAAACTTAATTTTATAGACAGAAAAGACAAATAAGATAAGTGTTGACTTTATTACAATCAAGGAATTTGGATTCTAGAATTTGCACACCCAGCTTAACATCTTCACAAGCTAAAGTCCTTTTTTTAAACAAATTTCTAATTCAAGAATTACAATTAGATAGGGAAACTTAAACTTTTTAGACTACTAGTATCAAATATATAAAAGATAATATTACTGTAAAAGTGATAATGAAGAGCCAAGATTTTCCACAATCAAGTATACACCATATTCTAAAACATAGGAATTTCCTTTTTTTTTTTAAGATTTACTAGAAAGAGAAGCTAATTTAAGTTTGGCTTATTTTGTGCCTCTTTTATTAGCTTCTGGCGTACATTACACATCTTTTATTTTTGATACACTTATGTATCTTTTTTATTTTTGACATCATTGTGTATCTTTTGATTTTGGACTCATTTTGTGCCTCTTTTGAATATTTTTTTCAAATTCCTTTTTTTCTAAATCTTTAAGAATTTTATTTGTAAAAAGTATCTTCCAAATAGAAGAGAATAATAACTCACTCTCTTATATAGGGAGGAATAATATACAAAGCAAATCCAGTATTTTTAATAGTAATAAATAGCATGATTTATGAAAAATAATGAATCTCATTTATCAAATTATAAAAATACTCATGATATAAAAAAATGTAGTAAAATGAAAGTTTTTTAATTTCAACCATCTCAACTCCAATTTGATTTAGATTTCAAGTTCATAAGGAATTATCATGCAAAAGAAAAAAGAAGGGATATGAAAAATTCCTAAAATTTGTTTATCCTTCAAGTTTTAATAATGCCAAAAATTACTTATTAAACGTTTAAATCAAAATTGAAGTATGATTATTACAAACAACAAAGAGCCTTCAAGAGAGTTCATTTGTATAGTACGATCCAAGTCATACAATATGATTCCAATCATACAGTATGAGTTAAGTCATTTAGTATAAATTAATTCGTATAATATGATTTAAGTCATACAGTACGATCAACAGAAACATCAACTTGTTAGATTGAAAAAAAATTTAGCAAAGAGCACCAAAAAAAAATAATAACTTAACATTGAAAGAAATACAAGAACTACTTGCTAAATTTTATTAATAAGTAAAGCATTGGAATAAAAATAAGAAAAAAACTCAATATAAGGGCTGAATGAAAATTTCATTATCAAAACTAAAACACAATTAAAAAAAAAAAGAAAAATACATCATAATAAAAAATAAATAAAATTAGTACAGAGATGGATCCTTATAAGAAGGTGGAGCTGGAGGTGGTTGGAAGAACTGGCTAAAACCGTCATACTATTGTTGGACAGTGGTGAACTGGCATAGGATATTTCCAAATTGCTCCTTGAACCAACCCATATCATTATAGTGTTGGATTTTCTGTTTATCTAGGTGAGTCTCTAGATTGTCAAATCTTTGAATCAACTCCTCATATGGGTAGTGGTGAAGAGGTGGTGCAGGTGCAGGATCAACTAGAGGGGTAACTTCTCCTTCTTCACCAAAGAGAGGATCTTCAAGCTCTTGATCCCTATGAAATAACATCCAAAAGGAGGCATCCGAAAAGAAGATTGGAGTGTGATCATGAGGAGTAGGATATATGATGTTGTACTTTATATTCAGGATATATCCAATCACATATCCTAGGGCGATGTTTTGCTTTCTCCTAGTGGTTGGATGTCTAATTGAAGTGAGGATTTAGATGTTGTCAATTAGCATTTGAGCTTCATCCATTTGAGTGTTTGACATGATAAAGTAGGCGACACTCTATAGTAGAGGAGAGATGTTGATCCAATCTCCAGCTTTAGGAATGATTGAAGTTCTCAGAACATGTTGGATAACCCGAGAATTTTAGTTAAGGGCAGCATTTCTTAGCATAAGGTTCACAGCACTCCAGTCAAAATTAGATTTAGAGACCATGGAAAGTGGTCTATTTCCCTGAGAGTTTAATTGAAGGTGAATTCCTATGTCCTTAGTGATTTCTACATTCTGACAGCACACTAGGGAAGATATAATCGTAGCATCCCCACTAATACTAAGGTTTGCAAGAAATTCATAAAGGATTTCTTAATGAAAGGGATAGGCCAAGGTTACGAGAAATTGAAGTGCAATGTTAGAGAGATTCATTGATAGGAAGATAAGGGCCTGTTGATTAAGAAGCCTAGATGGCATGATCTTGACTTCTTTGTATTTTCTATAAGCACATAAGAAGTTAAAAAATGATCTTCTATAGGGTTCTAAGAGGAGGAAGCTCCATGGGTTACTGCGTTTTCCATTGGCCATTGCAAAGGTTGAAATGCAAGAAGGAAGGATTTAAAGAGTAGTGTGAAAAAATTAAATGAGGTTGGCTATTTAAATAGAAATTAAGCAAATCGTACCATACGATCGTGATATCGTATGAGACAATCAGATGTAATTATTTTGGCCAAACGATCAATCAAAAAGATGTATCTGATTGTATAATACGACCAGACTTTGTATGGGATGATTAGAGACATTGATCTCATCCCAAGGAGTCAATCTGTATGACTTTTGATAAAAAACTTTGTACAATACGACCATAAATGATAGATACAATCTGGATTATTCATCAAACCAAGGGTTATGATCTAAGTAGTGCTTTACAGATCATATAATACAAATGTAGTTTGTACTCTACGATTAAAATATTTTTGTTGGTCTTGTACTAAGATGGTTTTTGTGAAGATTAGGATACAATCATAAAGAGCGAGAACAACTAAACCAAAAGAAAAAAAACATGAACAAAAATAAAATTATAAAAAAATACAATATAAAAACACATATGATGAGAAGCTTATAAATGACTGATTTCAAGTGATTGGATCTAAATATCGAGCCCAAAAATCACATGCTCCCACTGGGTCTTTTATGAGAGCTCTCAAATCCAAAAATCATGGAAGAATAATTTTGGGAGCCCATGTGAGTTTGGGTCCCTTCTTAAATTTGGATAAATCATCAGAATGCATGTCATGCTATATTTGATGCAACTTTGGTCTCCACACCAATTGTGTTATATGATGAATGGTGCAAGTGTGGATAATATGTCCTAACATGCCACATGAATAACATCTAACATTAGAAAAAGGGTTAACTAACCTATTATAGTTATGATTAATATTTTTATGTTTATTAGATGCATGGCATGGTGAGTTCTTACAAACATATTTATTTTGAAAAGCCTTTACTTTTTTTAATAACATTTCATTAGCACTTTCAAGAGCAGATATTTCAATTTTTAAATAGTGCTCACTAAGTAAAATGTTAACACATGCTTCTAACTCTTTAAATGACTTTTCTAAATCAAGATGCAATGCTTTCAAAAACTCATATGTTTCAGATAAAGTAGAATATTTTTTATTCAATTCATCAAAATCATTCAACAAAGACATATAATCCTTATCAACATCAAAACCATATTTTCTAAACATTTCCTTTTCTTTTTGCAGAATTGAGCATTTAGTTTTCAAGCTAGTGTACTTCTTTTTTAGTTTCCTATAAGAATCATGAATCTCTTCTTAAATAGTAAGTAATTCATTGTATGAATATTGGCATACCTTATCTTGATCAGAATGATCAAGATAGTTATTTTCACTTAAGCACGAATTTTTCACTTCTTCTTCTGTTTCTATTCTAGATGAATCTTAAGCAGAGTTGGCTAGCAGGGATTTTTGAGATCTTCGCTTACCTTTATAGGACTTTGCTTTTTCTTCAACATTCTCCTTGTTTTGGAGACCTTTGAGATTTGGGTAATCAATTTTAATATGCCCTGATTTCATGCATTCCTAACAGATAATATCATTAGAAGCTTTAGAATTTTCTCTTTCTTACTTTCTGCCTGATCAGATTGCCTTTGGCGTATGCTTTATTCATATATAGGCGATTACAAATCCAAGTAAGTTGTTAATAGAATAAACATTTAAATCCTTGAATTTTAAAATAGCTATAATTTTAGCACCATATGAACTAGGTAGACATCCCAATATCTTATTGAATTTTTTAAAATTTGATAATTCTCTACCTAAAGCATGCATGGATGTGATAATTTGTATGAACATAGTATATATTTTAGATTTGGTTTCATTAGGTTTTATGTGAAAGAGTTCATAATCATGGAGCAAAATATTTAACCTAAATTATTTTACTTCAGTTGTTCTTTCATAGGTTATGCAGAGTCTATCCAAAATTTCTTTTCAAGTTATGCAAGTAGATACATGCATATACTCATCAGATTTCAAAGTACTAAAAAAATAGTTTAAATACTTAGCATTTAGTTAGGCTAAAATTTTATCATCAATAGTCCATTAATAAAAAATATTTCAATTTTAACATCATTTACTAAATAAAAAGGTGTAGAATAACCATCCTGTACTAACATCTACATGAGATAATCAATTGATTATAAAAAGGTGGAAATACGATTTTTTTCAAAAGTCAAAAAGAATATTATCAAATAGAGATGATCTAGTTATTTAGTATCCTTCTGCAGTGTTACGATTGCATAAGTTAGCCATAGATATTTTTTTCAAAAGTTTTCTAAAATGAAATTTTTATATCCCGCTCTGATACCACTTGAAAGTTCATGAGGGTTATGAAACCTAAAGAACTACTCCTAGGCTAACCAAGAGGGGGTGAATTGGATATTTTTAAAAACTTCTTTTAATAAAAAGAAAAAAATTTATAACTTGATGCAGAAGCAAATTATATTCACAATAAAAAAAATTAGAGTTTTCACCCACTTAGTTATCATAAAAATAAATACAAAAAAAAAATTATGTAAAATAATCATAATGAACACACCAGAATTTATAGTAGTTTGATCAAGTTGACCTACGTCCATGCCTTGGATACTCTCTCTTTAAGTATTGTACTAAGCAGTAGTAACTATCCTTTTGCTTCCACAGTAAGGTGGAGAAGACTGTCCATATGCTGTTTCACTTCCCCGATGTGGCAGAGAACCGTGAATCTTTTAGAGGAAGAGAATCTCAACTCTATTTTCAACCTCATAGTAATGGTTAGAGAACAACAATTCTATTTTCACCCTCCAGGTGACGATAGAGAACCACGATCATTGCTGAAGAAGTTATTCTCTAGAGCCACAATGATTCATGGCAGATGCTTGAAGGTACTATACAAGATTCTTGCTTGGAACAACCATGTGAATCCCCTCACAACTTCTTCCTCATAAAATCTCCTTCTCTTCTTTCATCAAGCTCTCATTCTTCACTCCCTCAAGCTCTCTCTCAAGAAGACTATGCATCAAAAGATATATCAAAAGAATATTTGAAACCCTTGTTGAAACTCGTTCACTAAGAATTAGGTTGTTAAACCTAAGCTTATGTCCCATGGCTAACCAAGAGGGGGTGAATTGGTAATTAAAAAAAAAATTACCCTCCTAAAATTTGTAAATAAAAACTAACTTTAGTGAGTTTTATAGAAATATATTTTTCAACCACAAGTTGTAAACGTTAAAATAAAAACAACGAAAAAATAAAGAACACCAAATCTATAGTGGTTTGGTCAAAACCAGACCTACATCCACTCCCTGGAGGCACCCTCCGAGTATTGCACTAATACCAATAGTGACTCTCCTTTTTCACCCACAGCAAGGCAGAGAAGCCTTTACAAAAACTCTTTCCACCACTACCCGGTGCGGCAGAAAACCATCATCCATTTACACTATCCCTAGTGTTGGCAAAGAACCGTCATCCTTTTACACTATCCCTAGTGTTGGCAGAGAACCCTTCGTCCTTTCACACTCTCCTAGTATAGGCAAAGAACCCTTCGTCCTTTCACACTATAACCTAGTGTGGGAAGAGAATCCTTCGTCCTTTCACACTCTCCTAGTGTGGGCAGAGAACCCTTCGGCTGTTCACACTCTCCAAGTGTGGGTAGAGAACCCTTCGGCTGTTCACACTCTCCAAGTGTCGGCACAGAACCAGATCTCATTGACAGATCTCCTCACAAGCAATCTAGAAGGAAGAAAGAAAGGAGTGAAGTAAATCCAAATCACAAGTAGAGATTCTTACCTTTGAATACCAAGTGAAACCTTCATGCTCCAATGGCAAGAAATCTCCTTCAAACACTCTCTCACACTCTCTCCTTGACTCTTGTTTCAATAGGCACAAAGATCAATGGGCAAAAAGATAATGTGGAAGTTTAGTTTGGACTATTTATAGGAAAGACACAAAAAACCGTCAAAAAACTGCAAATATTTAAGTCAATACATATTGGATCGTCTCGTACGATGGTGGATCATCCTGGATGATTTTACTTAAGTGCGTTGGAAATGAACCTAATGTATATGGGTATGAAATGACTTCGTAGTCACACATCGTCCCGTATGAACTAGGTTCGTCCGGTACGAACGATTATTCCATAGGTCGGTTCCCAAAAATTGTAGAACGACACTTAATTTTCAGAGTCGGTTCACTTCGTCTTGGTACGAAGTTAAGGTTCGTCCGGGCGAAAGTTTTACAGAGAGCAAATCGTCCCGGGACGAATACACTTCGTCCTAGACGATAGCAATCCAAAGAGCAACTCATCCTGGAACGAATACACTTCATTTTTGAACGAATATTTTCCAGAGAATATTTCATCCTGGGATGAATACACTTCGTCTTGGACGATCATGACTTAGAAAAATTTCCTTCGACTCCTGCTCGTTCCATTGCTCTTATGAGGAGATAACTGACTTGATCATCCCGTACGAACTATGTACGTCCCATACGATCAGTACAAATTTCTCAAGATCTCCTTAAGTGTGTGTGTGTGTGTGTATTCACTCAATTACAATCACTCCCTTTCAAAACTTAATTCAAAGAAAAAAATACAAGTTTTAAATTCGTAAAGTATCTCATGTTGAATTTGATTTGAAGTCTTTGTAGTCTGGAGTTTGATTTTCCTAAAATGTTAGTACACACAAGAGCAAAAATAACTTTTTTCAAAAAATGTTAGGAGATAACTATACATAAAATAATAATATTTGAAATCATCAAAACTATAAAAGTTGCAAGAATGTAAAACATGCAAATAGCAACTCTCTTAACAATCCTTAAATTGTGGGCTTGAAAAAACCCTAAATTTTAATCCATCTGACTTCTATTCATATAGTACGATACATGTTTCATCCAGTACTATCAGTTCAATTCAGACTTGTTCAGCAAGATTGTTCAGACGAACTGATCAACTTTTATAAAACATCATAGTATGATCCGAACATCGTATGGTATGATCTGCAAAAATTCCTTTTGTTCGTTTGGGATGATCCTTGGGACAGCCTACTTCGTACATGGGTGATCATCCAGTACTGTGGATATCATACGGTACGATCAGTAAGAAAATCATGGATTTCATTCGGTACAATCCAAGGGACGAAAAATTTTATACACATGTACTCGTACATTACGAACTATTTTGAACAGTACGATCAATCACAATAATCGTCCATGATTTGATTGTCTAAGATCGCGGGATTAATTAAGAAAGATTTTAATTAGGGCATGATGTACAATCCAAATCGTACTATATGATCAGAACAAAGTTATTATCTTTCTTAACTTTTAGTGGCTAGGGTTTAGAAAGAGTACAACAGTTCGTACAATACAAATTAAAATTGTACAATATGAATTGCTTCGTATAGTATGAAACCAGATTCGTACAATACAAATTACCTAAAAAAATAACTCTCTTAAAAATATTTTTATCTCTCCCCCTGTGTGTGTGCTAGGTTGCTCAGCAATGTCATCTACCAAATTACATGATATGACTCATGAAAAGAGAAAATATAGTATAAAATGAAAGCCGACTATAACTCTAGTCTACCCAATTTTGAGCTAATCAGAATTGCAAGTGAACTGTGGACTAATTTTCTGAAGCGTTAGTATACAAAAACACAAAACAAAATATCATAAAAATAAGAGAAAATAGTAACATACATAATAATATTTGTTATCATAAAAAATTTAGTTCTTGAATACGGTTTGCAACATAAAGCACTCGAGACCATGACGCATACTTCAGCAAACATGAGTCTAGTTTTCCGGTCTGTGAACCGGAATGGTAATACATTTTTTCTCAATAAAATATGAATATAAAATGTCAATTTAATAATTGAGTACAGCTACGCTTTGCTGATAATTGAGCACTTTATTTTCACATTCAAAATTACTAATAAAGTATGAGTATGAGACTCACACATTAAAAACATTTCATTCTTTTATTTAATGTTGCAGAATGATAAATATTACAATCTTAAATCATCTTTTAGCGGAGACATTGGAGGAAAATGCTGGTACCATGAAGTTCTCTTCTCTTTTCAGTGGCAACCACATGTAAATGACTAGAGAAATATACTTGGGAAGCAAAGGTGTAACTTGGTAAAGCTATAAGAGCATCTCCAACCGAACGCCAAATGAGCGTATGGCGTCGTTCGGTCGCTCCAGCCGAACGCCAAATCTTCCGCCATTTACTTGCGGGTGAACAATGCGACGCCAATATTGGCGTCACACTATTCACCTAGGCTATTTTGCTCTCTCAACCGGAAAAACGCGCTAAATGGAGAAGGATCGTTACCTTCTCAGAAGCACATAAAATGGCGTTCGATTGGAGCAGCACCACGGCATTTTGGAGTTTTGCTATATTTTGCCGTGAAAAATGGAGTTCTCTGTTGGAGATGCCCTAAATGGTAACAATTTAGTTTACCTATTTAAAAGTGTACATTCGATCTTCTCATCATCTATGGGCACTGAAAATTTTCAAAACTGAGACATAATATTGAGTTAGCATAGCAAGCTCCATAAACTATGGCTTGAACATTTGTTGCAGAAAATCTAAAAAATATGGTCGAAAGGCCATTCTGGATAAGAAGTAATCAATATAGAAAATCATGCAGTCTATCACGTTTAAGAATTGCAAGGAAAAAGCTTTTTTAAAACAAAAAAATAACAACCGGGTCTATCATCCCTTTTAGTGGAGAAGCTATAATTTGGAAGAGCATTAAGAAAAAAAATTTTGTTGATTCCATTAGGAAGGCTAAATATTTAGCCTCTTGTGAAGCCGATAAAGTAGCCTAGCCTGCATGTTCCTGAATGCATGAATAATAATTTAAGAATGTTATAGAATCGGAGCATGATTAATTAAAAAATCTAATAATTACATTTTAATATAGAATATTCATATTATATCAATATGAGGACCATTTATGAAATCATCATAATCTTGCGAAAATAAGAAATTCCTAATTATGAAGTTATGTTTGTTAATTTAATCTATATGAATTCAAGAGTTGTCTTATTCCTTATATTCTTGGGAAATAATTAAATAAGTAGCCAATAATGTTAATTTGTAATAAGGAATCCATCCATTCTTTCTTAACTTAGAAAAATAGTTATTTTAAGTGTTCATTGTATCTTAAGTATTAAGAATGTGCTTAGTTTATAATCATATCATAAATTTATGAATATTTAGAGAATCAATTGTGCTTAATAATAAAAGTATAATTAGAGTGGTCAATGATATTTAACTTAATAGAGGATGAATCTAATGGTAATGATTAGATCGGAGGATTATTTATTTTTTTGAGTTCTTTTTTTTTTTGCACATTTAGGCCAATTAAGGGCATCTCCACCCGAAAAATTAATTTTTTACTCCAAAATAAAGTAATACATCAATATGCATTAACTTGTTTCCAACAGAATTCCATTTTCTAACACCAAAAAGAGAAAATTCCTAGTATATTCTTCCTCATACTTAAAATTTTAAAATTTTTTTAATTAAAAAAAAACATATAGCGGGTGAACAGTGGCGTTGCACTGTTCACCCGCAAGCAAATAGTGGAAGATTTGGCGTTCGGTTAGAGTGACCGAACGACACCATACACATGTTTTGCGTTCGGTTGGAGATGCCATAAGGCAAACCCACACACATCTCACATACGCAACAAGACTTCTTGGTTGATAGCCAAAACTCCCAATAAATAAACCAAGATGAGCTACGTCATATATATATATATATATATATATATATATATATATATATTAAATCGAAGATCATACTGAAGGTGAAGTTTTAAACGAAGTATATTAATCCTGCCTAGAAAATTCCTGAACAGAAGATCATCAGAAATAATGAAAGACAAGATTTGTTTTGCCTTGAGGAACATAAAGAAGATTGCAAAAAAGGTGATAATTAGCAGCTTCTATGCCAATTTCTTACTGCTTCTTAAAGCAGCTTTTAAGTACATAAATTTTATGAAGCAGTAAAAAATCCGTCCCAAAGGAAGCCTAAAACTTCGTTTGGAACAGTTTTCTTCCTGCTTTTTAAAGCAGCTTTTTAGTTCAAAAAATTTTTAGTTAGAATTTTTTATACTAAAAAAAACTGCTTCTTAAAGCAGCTTTTAAGTACAAAAATTTTATGAAGCAGTAAAAAATCCGTCCCAAAGGAAGCCTAAAACTTCGTTTGGAACAGTTTTCTTCCTGCTTTTTAAAGCAGCTTTTTAGTTCAAAAAATTTTTAGTTAGAATTTTTTATACTAAAAAAAATGCTTTAAAAAATAATAAGAAAACTATCCCAAATGAAATCCATTGAGTAAGAATAGAACACTACATAATGATTTCAAAGAATCAGATACGGAGAAAATTTGCTACCAAGATATAGTTAGTTTCATGATAGCTTAGTTGCATGATAGATTTGGCTTATTCACTTAGTGTTACAAGCAAGTCCAGGCAACATTGAAAAACATTAACACGAATGCTAAGTTAACTTAAATCCAACAATCACCTTGGGTTTGACATATGAAATTTTCAACTAATTAAATGCACATTGAAATTTTGCTGGTTGTGTTGATACTCAAAGATCCCACACAGAACATTATTAGTTGGAAGACTAATTTGCAACTAGTTGTGGCTTTATCTAAAGTTGAATCTGAATGCGTTACTAGATCTAAAATCATAAAAAAAAGTTGTAATGTCGAAGGGGTTGATTTCTAAATTGGTTATTCAATTAGTGCTTTATAACAATCAAAGTGCAGTATTCCTATCCAAAAATCCCATGTATCATGAAAGAGCTAAGCATATAGATCTGAAGTTCCATTTCATTAAGGCAATTGGTAGTCCTTATGAGATTGTGAAGATCCCGGCCCGTCACATAACAATGCCTTTGAAGATCCCCTCAGATAACAATGCGTTAGATAAGTCTTCGTTTGGGATCGCTTTCTTACTGCTTCTTAAAACAACTTCCTTTGATAAAAATTTTAATTTTTAAACTAAAAAGTTATTTTTAGAAGCAATAAAAAAACCGTCCCAAACAAAGCCTAAAGCTCTAGCTTCCTCAAAATTTCAACATTGGTCAGATTTGCAAAGGATGAAAGGTCTTGATGTTTTGTATGAAAGGTATTCAGTTCTTTTATCTGTTATTCTTTCTCCTTGGGTTTCCATTTCATTTGTGTGGATCTCTCAATTTCCACGGGAGGGCTCCAAGATTATGGAACGAGAATAAATATGGACTAATTATTATAAGATGTGAGAGAATTAAAGGTGGGACTGAAAGAGGAAATAAAAATGCAGAAGCTATACCTGATTTTGCAATTACCTATGATCTTGCATTAGTAAACACATATTTCAACAAATAACCCACAATTACTTACAAAGTGGAACCGCAAAATAACAAATTAGCTTCTTTTGCTAAGAGGGAAAATACTTTTCCATAAAGATTGTAAGATGATACCTAGAAAGAGTTTAATCACACTCCATAAAACAGTATTTATGGGTGTATTTCTTAAAAGAATAAAAAAATAAAATAAATAATTACTTTAGGATAAGTTATGAAGCACAAACACTGACACAGACACAGACACGGGCACGATGACATAGAATAACGATAAAAAGCAGGATACAATATGTCAAACAATGATTCTCAAACAACTTTCAAACCAGTGGAAATCAAACTCGGAGTATTCAATGAAGTTGTAAAGAACATCTCCAGGAGACCAAAGAGCCCAAGATTAAAGGATTTCACTATATGGATCAGAGCATTTTCCCAAAATAAGCCAAAAACTTCTCTCTAAAAGTGCTTTCTCAAAAAGTGTTTTTCAATAAAATCAAACACTTCCCCACTCTTTATCTGAGTGTGAGGAAATTGTGTTTCAATTTCATTAAATTTGGGTGAGTATTTAAGAAGTAATGAGCATTTAAAGTTATAGTTCAAAATCTTAGTGCATTAAATAATTCCAAAAAATGCTCAGAACTTCAAAAATTCATCATAAATCCATTTCTCATCAAAATTTGGTGCTGTTGGGCTTATTGCAACTGTATTTAACTCAATTTTATTTTAAAATTAATTTCAAATAATTTTGATCAATGCTTACTGAGTAATTTATGTTTGATTGAAAAATTAAATTTCTTTAATTACTCCCTAACCAGTTGTCTAATTGAGCTCAAATTTGGACATGCTGAACTTGGGTATATATTTTATATTCCATAATTTTTCCAACCTCTGATGATTAGGGAATTTTAGTTAATTGAATTTTCAAAGTTCTGGGTTACATTTTAACTCAAAACTTTAGAAATTTATAACTCTTCATCAAAATAGAATTATTCTTGATTTTTTTGTGGTTTGTGCACATTAGTGTAAGGGTTAGAATACATGTGATTTCACCCACAATCCAAACAGTAGAGAGCTCAAATTAAATCCCCATATATATATATACCTCTTGAGATCAACTTTGAAACCTAGAAAGATCTTGATGGCATCAAATTTGGTAGTTTTGAAGCACGTATTATATAGAACATATGTTTAAAATTCACTAGATTTGAAGTTCATTTTGTCTGTCAATTAGTGAGTGGTACTTTTGTATCACACAACAAGCACAATGCATTCCTCCACTGCAACCATCCAACTTAAATTCTACTAATAATATCCCCATCAATTTCACCTTCACTCTAAACAATAGACCAAAGATACTAAAACGTGTACTCGTACTAATGACTTGATCGCGCAAAATTAGAAACCCTCCGCTAGATCTATTACTACTAAAATTACATTCCCTATATTTGGTTTTAGATCTACTCAAACCAAAACTTTTAAACTCTAAGATTGACCTCCATAATTCAAGTTTACCTTTAACTCCCTCTTTAGCCTTATCAGCAAAAAGAATATCGTCAGCAAAAAACATACACTAGGGAACATCCTCTTGCAAATCTCTAGTAAGAACATCCATGATTAAAGAAAAAAGATACGGGCTTAAGGCCGATCCTTAATGTAATCCAACTGAAATTGGAAAATACTTGGTCAAACCACCTTGTGTTTGAACACAAGTAACAGCTCTAGCATATATATCCCTAATGACTTTAATATACCATTATTAACCCCTTTCTTTTTTAGAACTCTCCATGGCATGTCTCTAGGAACTTTATTATATGCTTTCTCTAAATCAATAAATATCATATGAAGATCCTCCATATTCTCTCTATACTTCTTGGGGCCAGAGAAAGCATCGAAGAGATGCAGCTCTTCATTTTTTTCTTTTATTCATTCATTCATTTTTTTTATATTTTTTTATAGGTCAACAAGTAGACCTACCCGGCATGAATCCAAATTGATTTTAAGAAACATTAGTATCACGTCGTAACCTATGCTCCAAAACCAAGTATGACACATCAACTTAATTCCCCCATAATTCACACAATCTTGTGCATCTCCATTATTTTTAAAGATAGGAATCAACACACTCATTTTTCACACATCTATCATATTTTAAGTATTCAAAATAATATTACAAAGTATAGCAAGACAAGAAATTCCTTCATCTCCTAAGTATTTTCACACCTCTATTGGAATATCATCAGGTTCAATAGTTTTCCCATACTTCATTTTCTATAAAGCTTCTCTAACTTTAGTGTTAGTAATACGCTGATAAAAAAAAATTATTTTCATTTAGAGTGCTAAGGTCACTAAAGTCGATCGTATTTTCACAATCTTTATTGAAAAGCAAAACAAAATATCTCATCCACATTTGTTGAATATCTTCTTATAAAAAAAGTATTTTTTATCTTCATCCTTAATGTACTTCACTTAAACTAAATCCTTACTACTCATATCTCTTTGTGCGGCTATATCGCCCTCTTCAGTATATGATCTATTGTATAAATTATTAAAAGCTAAAGTCTTTGCATCGCATATTGCTTTCTTAGACTCCTAACATGCAACTTTATATCTTTACCAATTTTCAATGTTTTTACATCTAAATAAATTTTTATAATAGAGTTTCTTATTTTTTATCTTTTATTGTACATTTTGATTCCACCACCAACTATTTTTACTATTAGAAGATTTTCCTTTTGATACTCCAAGCATACCATTTGCAATATTCTTAATATTACAAGCTACTATTTCTACATAACATTAGCTTCCTGATGTATCGACAAAATCTTAAGATCGTGAATCTTACTCTCAAAGATATTTTTTGTAAGAGTTCTTTAAATACTACCATCTAATCCTAGAACAATAATATACTATATTTTTTATATTATGCCTCTTCATCTTAAAATCAAAAACTAATAAACGATCTTGGGTACACAGACATTCACTCGGAATAAATTTACAATCTTTGCAATCTAAACGATATATTTTTCTTACAAGAAATAATCAATCTAAGTTTTAATATATCTATTCTTATAAGTGATGAGATGCTCATCTCTTTTCTTAAATAAAGTATTAGCAATTACAAAATTATAAGCTAATGCAAAATCTAATATAGTCTTGCCACCTTAATTAGTCGCTCCAAATCCATATCCACCATAAATACTTTTAAAATCCTCAATCTCTCTACTAACATGTATATTTAAATCTCCCTCAATAAAAACTCTTTCTTCAAGAGGTATCTTTTGTATTAATTCTTGTAAATCCTTACAAAATTTTAATTTTAAACATATATTTAAACCTACATGAAGATTATAAGCGCTTATTATATTAATAAATTTATGATCAACAATAATCTGCAAAACTATAATTTTTCTCCAATTCTATCAATTTTTACAACATTCTCTTTCAAACTCTTATCTATAATCACACCTACACTATTTCTAATACGACACCTACCAGAATACTGAAGTTTAAACCATAAACTATCAATCTTCTTAGCATTCTCTCCCACCCATTTAGCTTCCTGAATACATAGAATATTTATCTTCCTATAAATCATAATATCAATAAATTCCATTAATTTGCTTGTGAGATAACCTACATTCAAAGATCCTAACCTAAGTTTTGTTTTATGGACTAGCTTCTTTGCCCACATCCCTCAATGATGTGAGAATCATTGCCTATTTAACACTGCATACGGGCGTCGATGCAACAGCTCTTACACACTTCTAACTGTATTTAGGCCATACAATGCGTCATTTTCAAATAACGCCATAGCATTAACATAATATATTAAAATGATTTATGTCATGATTATTCAATAAATTTTACATTAGTTGTCAACTATCTAACAAAACCTTTCACTTTTCTCATTCAAGACTTGAGACCTAACAATGGTAGTGTTAGAACTAAGAGCTTAACAAATGAAAATTAAAAGCTTCTTCAAATTCAATCAAAATTAAAAGTAATTAAAGAAATCAAGAAAAATCATTAAATAATTAAAATAAATAATTAGAAAACAATAAAAAATCTAAAACATTTTTAAGCACTAGTAATCATCCCTAGGAGTCAATGACATTTGGGGAAAGATTTTAAAATGTTTGGAATTGATTCAGTACAAAAATAAGAGATCTCCTCTAATTAAACAATTACGTAATTCATTAGAATGATCAAACTTATAAAAATCACAACTAATTATAGAAAAATCTAAATCACTCAAACTCAAAGTCATTAAACTCAATGGATCTAGTATTTATGAAAATTATAAAATCTTCAAAAATTATTGCAAATAAAAAAATCAACATTTGGTCAAATTTAATTCATTAAAATATGCTGAACTTATAAAAATCATAACTAATTGTAGAAAATTACAAATGATGCAAACTCAAAGACATTAGATTCAGCTCTGGGTCAAGTATTTTTAAAAAATAAGAAACTTTCAAAATTCAAAGTAAATTAGAAAGTCAAAATCTAGCCAATTTTAATGAATTAAATAATTAATAAATCATCAAAAACTCAACAAATCAAATCAAATGAATAATAATCACACTTTATACTTGGTCAATAAAGTTTTAAGGCTAAAATACCTGGAGCTGCAGGACTACGTGTCCTAAGAAGACATTGGTCCTTGTGCCTGATGTGACAACGTCATGAATGAGTTGATGGAAGGTAAGTGTTAAATTATAAATATTATAAATCAGCAATAAATAAATAAATTCATTAAAATTCACCAACCAACAATGAAACTTAAAATAAATAGGTGGTTGTTGGATAACCCGGGCTCATAAAGCTATTAGCTTAGCCCAATGAGGGTGAAATAAATCTCATAACCGTGATGTAAACAAAGACAAGTGCTATTCAACTTAAATAACCATTAAATTCAGCAATAAAATACTTAGAAAATTGAGACTTTCATACACCATGCTCGACTCATTTTGAAAAGACAATTGTGTATTGGATTGAAATCTCTAAATGGCTAATCAAAATACCTTAAATAACCAATCAACAATTGAAATATATCCTAAAATAAATCTCAAAATATCAAAAATACTAAAACTTAGACTTAAACTATGATTCCCTTACCATTCAATAAACAAAATTCAACTTTTAAAAAATTTCAAATAATAACAAACATAAGATATATCCAAGCCACATAGCCTCATACATCCTATAAATTGCTTGCTAGGACAACAAACTCTAGTCTTAGATTATGTCGTTGTTCTTTTACATGTGCTTTTCTCTGTGATGTGAATTTGTATGTGAACGAGTGCTGGTTGTTATGATTTGATGTGATGAATTTTGTTATGCTTATGCTATGATATTTATACTAGAACGTTTATGATGTGATTTATGATAGGCGTCTAGATTTCCCTAGATTAGGAACAATCTGGATGTTTATGGCTAATCAAAACTTTCGCAGACGGTCATAATTATGCATGGCTATAAAAAAGGTTAACTAAAATTAATCATGATTTAAAAAAAATCAAATTTCCTAAATATGCTTTTGCTGCTTAGCCCCCTAATCATTAAAAGCATAACCAAGCTATAGGTTGCCCAAAAATGAGCAAAGTAATTGTGTTATGATTGTGTCTTTTGAATATTCATATATTAAAATGCTTCACTAATATGCAGAGAGTTTTAATCTTTTTTTATTTTTCAATTATGTAATTCAGTGAAAGTAAAGATTTGTGAAGTTTTGGAATAAAGCATTTTTTTCAAATGATTAGAGATCTAAAGAGAAAAGAACATTTTAATTGAAGAGTTCTTTCCATTTAGATATTTAATTGGATAAACACATAAGAAAGAAGGGAACAAAAAGAAGACGATCTAGGAAGAACAAAGAAAATAACCAAGTTAAAAAAGAAAAAATTAAAGTGTTTTATTTCAATATTTGCGTCATTCTATAGGTGTAGAATCCATGTTATTGTTGGTGGAGCCTAGTCACATGTAGTTTCAGCAGATCCTATGTTATAATTAAGTGGTATTTGCCACATGGGCTTTTCATATTTATTTTCTTTTAAATTGATGTGTTTACATTATTTGCGCGGTAGAAATTGCATGTCTTTCATAGGTTTCTTTCTTGTATGTGCTTGGGCTTGAATTTGCTAGTCTCTTTGGAATGAAAAATTTTGTACTCATAATTTAAAAATAAAATTCTAGGGATAAATAACATAGAAAGATAATCATTCTAAGAAAGTAAACTGGAGACCGTCCGGGGTCGCATGTATATTTTTCATGCTTCTATCTTTGTTTTACACACTTCCCGACCCAATGGTACAATTCAGATAATCTAACTTATAAGGATGAAATGCTTAAACTGGGGAAACAGTCATCTAAAAAATTATTTTAACCATTTTTTAAAAATTTCAAGCATTCCTAATTTGTGGTACTTCAACTAACACGCATTGTATTAGAAACAAAGTAAAATTAAAATTTAATTGCATCCATTCTAGAAGCATACTGTCATTCATAAGTACAGGATCATTTAGGATCTTCTCTAGACGTCTGCCTAAAATTCTAAAAATTTAAATAACAACATACCCATCTTTAATAAAGATAGGACAGCATAATTTAAGATGATTAGGTGGCTTAGCTGGCTTTACACTCTAGGTAAATGTAAGTCTAGAAATTCATACACTACACATAGACTAGGTTTGGGTTGCTACTACGAAGTACCCAGCTTAGAACTTTAAGCTCTGAAGCAGACCTCAAATCATAAGTCCTCACTCTCAGCAAATGTAATCCCAAATATTTAATAAAATAACAACTCAAATATAGAATCTTATTTCTAAAATATTAAAGCCAAAGATAGAATAGATTGGAGTGTTTCTAGGAGTTAAAAGAATCTTAAAGTCTCCATACTCTTCAATCATTTGAAATTCAAAAAGACATTCCAAATTGATCCAATATCTTTTAAAAAATTCTTCACCTCTCATCTTTGTTTTAATCGCTAAAATTTAAAGAAAATGTTTGCCAAAACTTTAATCGAAAGTATTCTTAGAAATTTTATTTTTTTCGAAATGTGATTAACCATAAGGGCTTGTCTTTATGGGAAACATGTAACCCATATTAAAATAAACTCTATCTTATTCTCATAAGATGGGAGAAATATCTCTAGGAACGTAGAAGGTTTCATAAAAACTCGTTTTTTTCATTCAAATTGCTTTGTAGAATATCAGTTTCACCATCTGAGGCAATATGATATTATCGTTGTTATATTTGATAACATAAATGAAGAATTTTCAAACCCCTCTTTCATCCTTGCATACTATTTTAGAATGACATTTATGTCTTTCCAGACAGTATGTTATTCTTATATTTATATTTGTCTATAAAAGTGGTTGATTTCTAAAAACCTATTTTCGTATCAAAATCCATTGTAGAAAATCGTTCCTATCTTTAGAGATAGTACACAATTCTCAATGTCGTATTCGATCACGATAATAGAAGCAACCCGAATCTACGAGGATTTTAAACTAAAATTTTATTTTTCCCACACCATCACAACCTTAAAAGTTCAAGCAGAAATCGAAGCAATAGCCTAAGTCAAACTACTAATTGAAATTGAATGTCACTATCACGTGCCTCGCTTGCATGTTGTAGTTTGTTGACTTATAAAAAAAAATATAAAAAAATGAATGAATGAATAAAAGAAAAAAATGAAGAGCTGCATCTCTTCGATGCTTTCTCCGGCCCCACCTCGGCATCTCGGCAAGAGAGGCGATTCTTGACGTCGATAACTGCTTTTCGGTTAAGCAGTCAATAAAAATACAGAAAATTGGGGAAAGAGGGGGATGCTTTCTAATTCTTTGAAATGGCTCTCTGCCGCCTCTTGCATGAAACCACACATAAGAACAATTCTCTGCCTCAAAAACAGAAAAATGGTTTTCATCTAATGCCCTAAACTCCACACGTTGGTCGGTGACACCGCCTCCAATTGCGAACTCGCCGTTGATCACGACCCTGTATCCAATTGCAAAAACCATTTTTCTTGTCCAAAGGTGAAATCCTGCTGCCTCTCACGCCCGAGCCGATTATCTTCTTCCTTACTTGAGAAGCTATTATCGTCGAGTTTGCTTGTGCCTTTGTTTGGCACAGTCAAATCCCCACACGCCGGCCAACCTCTGCACTTCTTCTTCCGCTTCAAATATGACGTCGAATCCTTCGCCTTCTCTGAATTTCGCTCAAACAACTCCAGCCAACGCGTCAAACCACGATATCCCTATTCTTCAAGTGTTTTTTGTCTTTTTCCAATATAAAATGTCCCTCTTATACATATAATTAAACATCCAACTTAACTATTGCATGCCTATTCCTAGTCAAATACCAAATATATATCCTTCTGTATGCAATTATTAATATTCCATTTCTCTGAGCCGTGACAGTGCTTCCATCATTGCCTGCAACTTTCAATTTCCAATAACTTAAAGATAAAATAAAAGTTTGTTTAGTTATGATAAAGCATTCATTTTATATCATTTTTAATGATGTTATTTAAATCTATTTTTTAAATAGATTTTAAATCATAATTTCATAAGTCCGATATTTATAAATCTAATTTCAAATCAGATTTTTATAAATTGAATTAGTGTTTTTTTTTTAAATCAGATTTCATAAATCAGACCAAAAAAAAAGTCATCAAAAGAAGGCCTCCTATCGTCGATTTTAAATCTGATCGGAAAAAATTTAAATTGAAGACCATACGCCGTCGATCTTTGATCCGGGTATGATGGATATAAATTTTGAAGACCATATGCCGTCGATCTTTGATCCGGATATGATGATTTTAAATTTTGAAGACCATACGCCGTCGATCTTTGATCCGGGTATGATGGATATAAATTTTGAAGACCATATGCCGTCGATCTTTGATCCGGATATGATGATTTTAAATTTTGAAGACCATACGCCGTCGATCTTTGATCCGGGTATGATGG